>NW_027362761.1:972528808-972603808 GCF_046119375.1 Phyllobates terribilis
GGGGGTTTCCACAGTTTAGGCACAAGTGACAACATTTTGGAAACTAGATTCCTCAGTGAACTTATCTAGATGTGTGGTGAGCATCTTGAACCCACAGGCGCTTCACAGAATTTTCCAACGTGCATCTGTAAAAAAATATATTTTTCCCACAAAAATGTTTTTAGTTCCGATTTTTTTCATTTTCACAAGGATAGCAGGAGAAAATGGACCCCAAAATTTGTTGTGCAATTTTTCCTGTGTACATCGATACCCCATATGTGGTCGAAAACTACTTTTGATGCACAGTGCAAAGCTCAGAAGGGAAGAAGCACCATATTGCAGTTCAGATTTTGCTTGACTGGTTTGAGGGTGCCATGTCACATTGGCAGAGCCCCAGAGTTGTCAAAACAGCAGACCCCCCATAAGAGACCCCATTTTACAAACTACACCTCTCAATGAATTCATCTAGAGGTGCAGTGCTCATATTGACACCACAGGTGTGTGTCACAGAATTTTATACCATTGGGCAGTGAAGAAAAAAATAATTACATTTTTACCATCAAAATCTTGATTTAGCCCCAGATTTTACATTTTCACACTGGAAAATGGTTAAAAATGGCTGGAAAATGGTTAAAAATGGCACGAAAATGTGTCCCACAATTTCTGCTGAATGTAGAAATACCCCATATGTGGCTGTACAGTACTTAGTCACACGGCGCGATACCGGAGGAACGGACCGCTATTTGCCTCCTGGAGCGCAGATTTTCCTAGACTAGTATGCAGACTCCATATACAGAGCTCCTAAGTGGTAGAAGAGCAAAATTCCCCCTCAAGTGACCACATTTTGGAAATTATACCCCTTTGTGA
This sequence comes from Phyllobates terribilis, assembly GCF_046119375.1. Lineage (NCBI taxonomy): Eukaryota > Metazoa > Chordata > Amphibia > Anura > Dendrobatidae > Phyllobates > Phyllobates terribilis. The sequence continues at coordinate 972,529,655 of NW_027362761.1, forward strand.
ATTATTTACATGTGTAGTGAGTGACGATTTCGACTCCATGGGTGTCTCCAGAAACAAGCACCAGCAGATGTTGCTGAGTGAAAATTGCAAACTGCCGTTGTAGTGCCCAGTACGCTGTAGTGACCAGGACGTTATGCCCAGCTCGTGCTTCTGGAGACAGGCACCTGTAAATTAGGTGGGCTCTCATAGCTACAGAAATGCCTAACATGTGGACGCTAACTCCGGTTTAGGCACACTGTGGAGCTCAGAAGGGAGGTAGACATTTGGATTTGGGAGTGCAGAATTTGCTTAATTTGTTTTGGGGGGCGAGGAGCAATAGCACTTTTCCAGAGCCTTTGTGCTACCAGTAACGTGGAAGCCCCCTATATTTCCGATAACAGATGACGGACCTGAGTGGGGACTTGGTTTTTTTGTGGATTGATTTGAAGCTTTTGTTAGGAACATTTTACATAACATTTTGGATCACATTTATCCGGCGCTCTATGCTGAGCACTTAAATCTCCAAATGACGTGATTCAGATGAAACCCCTGTGACAGAGTCACTGGTGTTATATGTGAGGGGAGGTATGTGTCACTACTGAACCTACAATTTTCCCCCAGCATGTTATATGCTGGAGGTGTAATCACCATTGTGAAGGGAGTGGTTTTGTGTGAATGACAGAGATCAGGTGGGAAGTCATTCACTCTACCTCCCCTTAGGGTATGGCTGAGCAAGGTTAAATGTGCAGTCACTATTTTTTTTTTCTCTGCTGTGATCTGGAGAGTGAAGTCTCTAGGCTGTGTGTGGAAGTTAAAGAGCTCCACAAAAGGACTTTTGCCTGAACGGCTTGTAATACCGAGAGAGGGTGGAACCCCCTCACTTATGGACTGTGCTATACTTTATGTTTTTGTTTAGCCGTTATGCCGGAAAAGCCGTGTTTATTATGCCAAATCTGCAGTGCTTATGCCGCTACAATAAATCTGCAGAGGAAACCGTGTAATGAGTCTACTTCTGGAAGCAGCCGAGTGAGTCGTCTTGCCACAATTGGTGCGAGAGTGCGTGCAAAATTCCACGAAAATATGTACCTGCCACAGAGACCAGTGAATGTACTGGGCAAAGGCCGCCAGCCAGCCAGAGACATCAGGCAGCATGGAGGAGCTCCTTAAGCACTTGCTCCAAAGTCAGCAGGAGCAACACCAGCAACATCTGCAGAGCCAGCAGAGCCTACAACAGCAGCACCGTGAGCAGCAGCAAATGCAGTAGGAAACGAATAAAAACCTTATACAGCAGCTACAACAACAACGGCAGATGGATCTCCTGGCAGAGGAAATCCGCACCAGAGAAACCGCCCTCTCCCAACTCCAGGTGATTTCTCCGGCGTCCGGAAGGCGAGCGATGCAAAAGATGACTCCAAGGGACGATGCTGCGGCATTTCTGACTGTTTTCAAGAGGGTAGCAGAGCGGGAAAAGCTGCTGCCGGAGCACTGGGCGGAGGTGCTGGCCCCCTATTTAATGGGTGAACCCCAAAAGGCCTACTATGACCTGGCCCTACAGGATGCCCAGGAGTATGCCAAATTAAAAACAGAGATATTGGCACGCTCAGGAGTGACTATGTCGGTCAGAGCGCAAAGGGTCCACCATACTGGTGACAAACCTCCCCGCTCACAGATGTTTGACTTGCTATATCTAGTCCAGAAATGGCTTCAGCCAGACTCTTCCTCTCCTGCCCAGATTGTTGAGAGTGTGGTGATTGACAGGTTCATCCATTCCCTACCCAGGCCAGTGCAGACCTGGGTTGCCCAGGGCGACCCTCGGAACGCGGATGACCTCGTGGGCCTGGTAGAAAGGTACCAAGTGGTCAAAAATCCCTCGGGAAACCGGACACAGTAAATTACCCATACTGGGGTACCCAAAGAATGGCAGGCTCACCATGTAAGAGGTCTAGAGTCACAAACGGGGGTCGTCCCAATCCCACTGAGGGCCCGGCAAAGACTGCTGTAAGTGATGTGGTATGTTGGCGGTGTCACAACCCTGGACACGTAGCCGCCCGGTGTCATATGTCCCCTGAGCCAATGGACTGCAGCCTAGGCAGATGGTGTTCATATTATGCTTATCCAGCCTGCAGTGTGTACTGTCAACCCGGCGAAGGGGCCGCAGGTGTGTGCCGTGTCCATTTATGGAGTAAAGGTGCTTGGACTGTTAGACTCTGGGAGTCTGGTAACCTTAATCAGTGCCACCCTTCCCCACCTGATCCCTGCCAAAACAGTGGGCGTCTGCTACATACATGGGGACGCCAAGAACTACCCGGTGACCAGAGTGACGGTAGGAGAAGACTGTAGTGCCCAATCCCACGAGGTCAGGGTGGTTAATGGCCTGTTACATCCCGTCATATTGGGGTGCGATTTTTCCTTGTTTTGAGACTTGTGGGGTAAGGAAACCAGACTGAGTCACGGGGAAACAAGCCAGGTCCCTAAGGAAATACCCCGGTCGACATCTGAAGTGGATGAGTTCCCACTGTGTGTCCTTGTTGGCGACAAGCATGAGACTGTGACCTAGTAGGCCGACATTCTTGAATTAGAGGTTCCCGGAGAGAAGTTTGGGTCAACTCAAGTTCGGGACTTGACCTTGAAGGGGGCGTGGGACAATGTTACTGTCTGTAATGGGGTTGTTCATGAGCAGGGGCAGACACCACGCACCCACACTTTGCCGTTCAGGGGGAGCTATTATATCGGGTAACCAAACTAAGAGGTGAAGAGATAGTGGAACAGCTGTTAGTTCCCGGGCCAAACCGACGGAGGGTATTAGATATGGCCCCCTCACATGTTCTGGGGGACACCTGGGGGCTGAGAAAAGCCAGGAAAGGATAGCGAGGAGGTTCTATTGGCCAGTATGTTACCGAGACATCCTAAACTATTGTAGGTCCTGCCCCACCTGCCAGATAACCGCGCCCTCCTCCCATTCCCGTAGTCCCTTAATTCCACTACCGGTGATAGAGGATCCCTTTGAGAGGATTGCCATGGACCTCATGGGTTTCTTAGTTAAATAGGCCTGGGGCCACAAATACATCCTGGTATGAGTATAGCCCGGGAACTGGTCCATATTTTTCCTCGGACAGGTCTGCCAAAAGAGATTTTGACAGTCCAGGGAACTCCCATCATGAGCAAAGTGATGAAGGAGCTCTGTACAGTCCTTCAGATTGCCCAGATACGAACCTAAGTTTACCATCCACAGACGGATGGCCTGGTGGAACGTTTTAACAAAACCTTGAAAGCGATGCTCAGGAAGGTCATTGAAAAGTATGGGCGAGACGGACTACCTGCTTCCATTTCTGCTTTTCTCCATCCGAAAAGTCCATCAAGCCTCCACTGGCTTCTCCCCGATCGAGCTCCTGTATGGTCGGCATCCAAGAGGTCTCCTAGACATCGCCAAGGAAACCTGGGAGGCAGAGGTCATGCCCCACCAGATCGTCATCGAACAAGTCGCCCAGTTGCAGGAGAGAATGGCAAAAGTGATGCCCATTGTGAAGGAACATCTCTTCCAGGCGCAGGAAACCCAGGCGAGGGTATATAACCGGTCAGCAAGGCTGAGACAGTTCCAGCCTAGGTATCGCGTTCTGGTTCTCATCCCCACCGTAAAAGTAAGTAAAGTAAGTTCCTGGCCAAGTGGCAAGGCCCGTATGAGGTGGTGGAGAAACTCGGTGAAGTGAACTACACAGAGTCCACCAGCCTGGCCTAAGAAAGCCACATCAGGTGTACCATGTGAACCTGCTTATGCTGTGGCAAGATCAGGAACCCATGGGGAGTTCCTTGCCTGGGAGCCACTCCTGGAGGCCAGGAGGAAGATGTCACAATAGCAGAGACTATCGCCGGCCCAGAAGCAACAGTGTTAAGAACTGTTACAGCGGCGGAATTGTGACCTGTTCTCAGGTTTGCTGGGGCATACACAGGTGGTAGAGTATGACGTGCTAATAGAGCTGCATATAAGGGTGAACCTGAAACCCTACAGGATTCCTGAAGCACCCAGAGAGGTGATCTCAACCGAGCTGAAAAGGATGTTCGACCTTGGTGTGATAGATAGAGTCAAAGAGTGGATGTTTGAGTCCCATCGTCCTCATTCCAAAACCCAACGGGGAGTGAGGTGTCCAAGTGTGACGCATACCCGATGCCTCGCGTCAACAAACTCATCGAGAGGCTTGGACCAGCGAGGTATATCACCACCCTCGACCTGACGAAGGGCTACTGTCAGATCACCATGTCCCAGACAGCCAAAGAGAAGAATGCTTTCTAGACACCTGATTGGTGTTTCAAATACACTTGGATGCCGTTCGGCCTGCAGGGGGCCCCAGCCACCTTCCAGAGGGCTGTGGATCGGATCTTAGCCCCACATAAGAAGTATGTCTCGGCCTACCTTGACGAAATTGTGCTCTTTAGCCCAGACTGGGCTAGTCATCTACCTAAGGTACAGGCGATTCTGGAGGTTATAAGACCATCACCAAGCAACTTGATGTTCCTGTGACTACAGTTGCACATATTATTCAGAAATTTAAGATCCATGGGACCGTAGCCAACTTCCCTGGAAGTGGCCACAGGAGGAAATTTGGTGACAAATCAAAGACGGATAATACGAATGGTAACAAAAGGATAACTTCTAAAGAGATTAAAGGTGAACTTCAAGCTCAAGCAACATCAGTGTCAAATCACACCATCTGTTGTTTGATCCAAAGTGGACTTCATGGGAGATGACCAAGGAGAACACCATTGTTGAAACAAAATCATAAAAAAGCCAGACTGGAATTTGCCAAACTACATGTTGACAAGCCACAAAGCTTCTGGGAGAATGTCCTATGGACAGAGGAGACAAATATGGAAGATTTTGGCAAGGTACATCAGCTCTATGTTCACAGACAGAAAAATGAAGCTTATCAAGAAAAGAACACTGTCCCTACTGTGAAACATGGAGGAGGCTCTGTTATGTTCTGGGGCTGCTTTTCTGCATCTGGCACAGGGTGTCTTGAATCTGTGCAAGGTACAATGATATCTCAAGACTATCAAGGGATTCTAGAGAGAAATGTGCTGCCCAGTGTCAGAAAGCTTGGTCTCTGTCGCAGGTCATAGGTTTTGCAACAGGATAATGACCCAAAACACACAGCTAAAAACACCCAAGAATGGCTAAGAGGAAAACATTGGACTATTTTGAAGTGGCCTTCTATGAGCCCTGACCTAAATCCTATTGAGCTGAAACATGTTGTCTAGAAAAGGCAACGTTCAAACACGAGACAACTGGAGCAGTTTGATCATGAGGAGTGGGCCAAAATACCTGTTGAGAGGTTCATTGACAGTTACAGCAATCGTTTGATTGCAGTGATCACCTCAAAAGGTTGTTCAACAAAATATTAAAGTTAAGAGTACCATTATTTCTGTCCAGGCCTATTTCATGAGTTTAATTTTTTTTTTTAAATTCTGTGGAAGCAGGGTTGAAAAGCAATGTCTGACTTTCATTTGTTCATTTTAAAAGATTTTTAGCTTATTATTACTTTTGTCAGATTCAAGTTATTTCTGTGACCATTGTGGATTTTTCTTTCATTAAAAGAGGGGTACCAACAATTTTGACCACGTGTGTATCTACTAGGCCGGAAGTTTAAACAGGTATCAGACCATGCCCCTTTGAGATGGTTGAGGGAAAAGAGGGGTAAAAATGCTCCGGTAACTAGATGGTTCTCAGGTCTCCGGGACTTTAATTTTCAAGTGGAACATAGGCCTGAGAAGTTACACCGGATGCCCTCTCTAATATTCCCTGTCTGGTGTGTCTGAAGGTGCCCAAACCCCTGACTTTGGGCAGAGGGGGGAAATATGTGACTGTCACTGGTGTTATATGTGAGGGGAGGTATGTGTCACTATGGCTGCTAGCCTGTGTGGACTGAACCTACAATTTTTCCCCAGCATGTTTTATGTTGGGGATGTAATTAACATTGTGAAGGGAGAGGTTTTGTGTGAATGGCATAGAGATAGAGTGGGAAGTCATTCATCCTACCTCCCTTCAGGGTATGGCTGAGCAAGGTTAAATGTTCAGTCACTATTTTTTTTTCTCTGGTGTGATCTGGAGAGTGAAGTCTCCAGGCTGTGTGTGGAAGCTAGAGAGCTCCACAAAAGAACTTTTGCCTGAACGGCTTGTGATACCGAGAAAGGGTGGAACCCGCTCACTTATGGACTGTGCTGTACTTTATGTTTTTGTTTTGCCGTAACGCCGGAAAAGCCGTGTTTATTATGCCAAATCTGCAGTGCTTATGCCGCTACATTAAATCTGCATCATAGAAAAAAAACAGCCTTACCAACACCAGGTCAAATTACCAAAGCACAAGCAGGACGCGGCAGACCCCCATGATAAAGGCGGGGACCGCACAGGTGTGAAATACTGGTACGACAGCCACTCCCTCCATGAATTGGCAAATATGTTAGCGGCTGTGTAGCATTAACAATACACACAAATGCAGCTTATATAGGACACCAGTCACACAGATAGGTGTGGTGCACAGTGCCTGGCTTAAAGGCTATTAATGATGCCCATAATTTTAAATCGAGCGGGCTGCCCGGCACTATATACGTGCACCACACAGGACAGACGCCCCAATTCACCTACCCAACAATAAAGGGCCTGGCCGCATCCTGCAAAAAATGGAAAATGTGCAATAAAAAGATGAAAAATAATGTATAGGATAAATACATTACATGAGGTATTGGTCGATATTTGGGCCAAAATACGCAAGCTCGCAACCTAGGTCAAAGTTCCCCCATACTTAAGAGTCCCTACGCTAAAATTTTAATTTTTGCAGGACGAGATGACGTTTATATTGGTACCATTTTCGGGTACGTGACATTTTTTGATCACTTTCTATTCTGATTTTAGGGAGGCAGAATGAACAAAAACCAGCAATTTCGGAATTGTGTTTTTGAAGGTTTTTTATGCCGTTCCGCATGTGTGAAAATTGATAACGGAGCTTTATTCTTCGAGTCAGTACAATTACAGTGATACAAATTTATACAGTTTTTTTATGTTTTGGTGCTTTTACACAAAAACTTTTATAGAAAAAATTATTTTTGCATCGCTTTATTCTAAGAGCTATAACCTTTTTATTTTTCCGCTGATGAAGCTGTATGGTACAAGATGATGTTTACAGCGGTACCATTTTTATTTACATTCGTCTTTTTGATCGCGTGTTATTCCACTTTTTGTTGGGCGGTATGATAAAGAAGCGGTTTTTGCCTCGTTTTTATTCATTTTTTTTTACGGTATTCACTGAAGGGGTTAACCAGTAGGACAGTTGTATGTGTCAGGTCATTCGGGACGTGGCGATGCCAAATGTGTGTACTTTTTACTTTTTTTGGAAAATTATTTATTTATGGGTATATGCTAAGCAAACTGTCAGCGTAGTACTGACAGGCAAACTTGTTAGATCATGCACTGTGCATGATCTTGCAACTTTGCTAGCTCTGGTAACCTGGATATCGTCATGACGACTTCGGGTCACCATGACGTGCCGGGGTCTCCAATCCAAAGGCAGAGGGGCTTTCGCAGCATTTAGCGGGTTAAAGTGACAGGAGCGGTGCGGGTACCGCTCCTGGCACTGAGTCCCGGGTGTCAGCTGTCAGAATCAGTTGACACTCAGCGGCAATCGCCTGCGCACAGCCCCCTGTGCCATGATGTATACATACTGCATCGGTCGGGAATTTGTTCCCAACGAGGACTTGTATATACACTACAAATGTTGGTAAGGGGTTAAAAAAATGTGGTCAATGTAATTTAGATTTTTTCATAAAAGACTTTTTATTTCAAATTAGTAATCTTGCAATTTATACAGTGGCCACTGGGGGCTTTCCTAGACTTGTACTTCATGTCCTTTCAGGAAGAGTATACAGCAGTTTCCTTATGAGAGGCAAGATTACAGTGACCGCTAACACCTCTATACACAGCTGATAACACACGATCCACCAATCACAATAGGTGATGTCACGCCTGACCCATGTCCCCCTTCTTTCACAATAACTTTTGCACACGCTCATTAGACACTTCAATACAAGAGCTATAGAGTTGTGGTCTGACATTGTGGCTAATGCTCATGTGTTTTTTTTTTCCTGGAACAGAAAGTTTGAGCCTAAAAAAGCCCCAGTGGCCAAAGGCCAAGATCTTGGTTTATTATTTTTAAGACAAATTGTGATATAGAAAAAAAAAACATTGCCAAAATAGTTTAACAATAAATGTAACACAAAAACATGATTTAAAACAATGTAATTTTCTGATTATAGCTTCCCCTTAATAGAACGTCACAATCGTCTGCAACTACAGTAATAACCAGATTTTATATGTATAAAAGCAAAACAAACTACGGCTTTTCTATTGTGCTGAATAACCATGCAACATAAAAAAATTACAAAAGCAAATCCTAGAATATGGGATTGGGGTATAGTTTATTATTTGCTGATCAGAGGAAGAAGCATGGTCTGGAATTTAATTTAGTCACATCTTCAGGAGGCATTACAGAAGAATAATGCATCATCCTCTGCATTTCCATTGTCTCCTCCGGAGTGGTTTTATGAACTATGGAAACTGATTGATTAAGTGTACAGGCTTGATGCGCCATTATTAACTCCAGAACAGTTCAGTGCACAATGGATCATAACCACTTGTAGAACAGTCCTCCTCGAGCCGGCGCAGATATGGGGGCATTTCCTCTCACTGACAAAATGTATACAATGAACAGCCTGACCAGAGGAAATGGTGCTGCTAATTCTATACAGCAGGTGTTTCCGTGCACCGAGTGAAAATCCCACAAGCCTATAATTGCGTCTTCAGTCATAAATTCCTATGTGGAACTAGTGATGTCCTACAGCTTATTTCTAGCACACTCGCTAAATAAATATATACACGTGTGTGTGTGTATATTTTATGCATGTACGTACACACATCTATATTATATTATATATATATATATATATATATATATATATATATATATATATATATATATATATATATATATATATATATATATATATATATATATATATATATAGTACAGACCAAAAGTTTGGACACACCTCATTTAAAGATTTTTCTGTATTTTCAAGACTATGAAAATTGTACATTCACACTGAAGGCATCAAAACTATGAATTAACACATGTGGAATTATATACTTAACAAAAAAGTGTGAAACAACTGAAAATATGTCTTATATTCTAGGTTCTTCAAAGTAGCCACCTTTTGCTTTGATGACTGCTTTGCACACTCTTGACATTCTCTTGATGAGCTTCAAGAGGTAGTCACCGGAAATGGTCTTCCAACAATCTTGAAGGAGTTCCCAGAGATGCTTAGCACTTGTTGGCCCTTTTGCCTTCACTCTGCGGTCCAGGTCTGGTGACTGTGGAGGCCAGGTCATCTGGCGTAGCACCCCATCACTCTCCCTCTTGGTCAAATAGCCCTTATACAGCCTGGAGGTGTGTTTGGGGTCATTGTCCTGTTGAAAAATAAATGATGGTCCAACTAAACACAAACCGGATGGAATAGCATGCAGCTGCAAGATGCTGTGGTAGCCATGCTGGTTCAGTATGCCTTCAATTTTGAATAAATCCCCAACAGTGTCACCAGAAAAGCACCCCCACACCATCATACCTCCTCCTCCATGCTTCACGGTGGGAACCAGGCATGTAGAGTCCATCCGTTCACCTTTTCTGCATCGCACAAAGACACGGTGGTTGGAACCAAAGATCTCAAATTTGGACTCATCAGACCAAAGCACTGGATTTCCACTGGTCTAATGTCCATTCCTTGTGTTCTTTAGCCCAAACAAGTCTCTTCTGCATGTTGCCTGTCCTTAGCAGTGGTTTCCTAGCAGCTATTTTACCATGAAGGCCTGCTGCACAAAGTCTCCTCTTAACAGTTGTTGTAGAGATGTGTCTGCTGCTAGAACTCTGTGTGGCATTGACTTGTCTCTAATCTGAGCTGCTGTTAACCTGCGATTTCTGAGGCTGGTGACTCGGATAAACTTATCCTCAGAAGCAGAGGTGACTCTTGGTCTTCCTTTCCTGGGGCGGTCCTCATGTGAGCCAGTTTCTTTGTAGTGCTTGATGGTTTTTGCAACTGCACTTGGGGACACATTCAAAGTTCGCCCAATTTTTCGGACTGACTGACCTTCATTTCTTAAAGTAATGATGGCCACTCGTTTTTCTTTACTTAGAATTTCTATTATGGCAAGAAAAAAAGCAGCTAACAGTCTATTCAGTAGGACTATCAGCTGTGTATCCACCAGACTTCTGCACAACACAACTGATGGTCCCAAACCCATTTATAAGGCAAGAAATCCCACTTATTAAACCTGACAGGGCACACCTGTGAAGTGAAAACCATTTCCAGTGACTACCTCTTGAAGCTCATCAAGAGAATGCCAAGAGTGTGCAGATCAGTCATCAAAGCAAAAGGTGGCTACTTTGAAGAACCTAGAATATAAGACTTATTTTCAGTTGTTTCACACTTTTTTGTTAAGTATATAATTCCACATGTGTTAATTCATAGTTTTGATGCCTTCAGTGTGAATGTACAATTTTCAAACTTTTGGTCTGTACTGTACTGTATATTGGCTGTTTGCCAAAACATACTCCGGATACATTTATATAATCATTATGGGTTTTAAATTTGAAAATAATCACATCATAATTGGAGTAAGGGCTTAGGAATTACAGCTTCAATATGTACAGTCATAGCCACAAGTGGTGGCACCCTTGAAATTGTTCTAGAAAATTAAGTATTTCTCCTAAAAAATTATTGCAATCACACATGCTTCGTTATACACGTTTATTTATTTTGTGCTTATTGGAACACCACAAGAAAACAGAGAAAAAAAGGCAAATTGGACATGATTTCACACAAATTCACCAATACACACAAGAAAAACATGAAATTGTTGGCACTCTCAACTTAATATTCGGTTGGGATAAATAACTGCAATCAATCGTTTCTTATAGCCATCAACAAACTTCTTACACCTCTCAACTGGAATTCTGGACCACTCTTCTTTAGCAAACTGCTCCAGGTCTCACATATTTGAAGGCGCCTTCTCCCAACAGCAATTTTAAGATCTCTCCACAGGTGTTCAATGGGATTTAGATCCGGACTCATTGCTGCCACTTCAGAACTCTCCAGCGCTTTGTTTCTATCCATTTCTGGGTGCTTCTTGAAGTATGTTTGTCCTGCTGGAAAATCCATGACCAAGGACGCAAACCCAGTTTTCTGACACCAGGCACAGCATTGCGGCCCAAAATTCTTTGGTAATCTTCAGATTTCAAGATGCCTTGTACACAGTCAAGGCACCCAGTGCCAGAGGCAGTAAAACAACCCCAAAACATCTTTGAACCTCCACTATATTTGACTGTAGGTACGGTGTTCTTTTCTTTATAAGCCTTATTCAGTTTTAAGTAAACAGAAGAATGATGTGGTTTACAAAACAGCTCCATCTTGGTCTCATTTGCATCCACAAGACGCTTTCCCAGAAGGATTTTGGCTTACTCACGTACATTTTGACAAACTGCAGTCTAGTTGTTTTATGTTTGTGTCAGCAGTGGAGTCCCCCTGGGTTTCCTGCCATAGCGTTTCATTTTATTCCTTTGTCAACGGATAATTCGTGCGGACACTGATGCACCCAGAGCCTACAGGACAGCTTGAATTTCTTTGGAACTTGATTGGGGCTGCTTATCCACCATCCTGCGCTGCAACCTTTCATCAATTTTTCTCTGCCATCCATGTCCAGTAGGCTTAGCTACAGTGCCATGGGTTATAAACTTCTTGATTATGTTGCGCACTTTGGACAAAGGAACATCAAGATCTCTGGAGATGGACTTGTAACCTTGAGATTGTTGGCATTGTTAAACAATATTGGTTCTCAAATCCTCAGACAGTTCTCTTCTCTTTCTGTTCTCCGTGCGTAGTGTGGCACAAACAGGCACACAATGCAAAGATGGAGTCAACTTCCCACCTTTTTATCTGGTTTCAGGTGTGATTTTCAGATTTATCAGAGAATAGGCCTAAAGAAAAGAGCCCAGCTGACCAGAGTTATTTTATAAACCACAAATTATCTTTATTAAACACATCACGCAAGATTAAACACGATTAAAATCACACAGTGCTACATAGAAGAGACACCGGCCATTTAAACCTCCCTTCACATAAGTAAAGTGCTGAAAGATGCAGATCTAGTAGAGAAGATTTTTAACAAATCATAATAGAATATCTGTGAGTCTTTTTAAAGTGACAGGGGCCTTGTGCAAAATTGCATCAGAATAAATGAGTTAATCCTAACGGTATTACAGCTAGTACGGCTACAAGGGATTTTTTGTGATCATGCCCATCTATATAAACATCTGAACCCTGATTAGGGGATTACACACATAAATTCTGCATCTCACCATTGTCTGAATGCATCCATACATAAGGTGCTACAGGGTAGTTATATGTACTTACAGTGAGAGGTGAATGGGAGCTGTGTGTCACCATTCACCGGAGATAATGTATTACCAGTAATGGAACCCGGACAGTGGGACATGCCCCCGGAAGAAGCAGAGGCGAAACGGCGTTGGGGTGTGGGGGAGGACACTATCGTGGCTGCCCATGTTCCATTACTGGTAATACATTATCTCTATTTATGGTATTTATGTCATTACTTTGACCTCATCAATATACATATGGTTTAGTTGACGTTCACCATTCTTTGTTAGTGTTTTAGGGAGCACATATTGTTCCATATGGATTACAGTTTTTGGGTTCAGACACTCTCGGGAGACTATTCATTCTCCTATAGAAACTGTTGATTACGTTCCGGTTTGATATTTCTAGAGTTTTAGCACAGTATTATTGGTGTGTACAAATTTTTTGAGTTGTACTGGTGTCTTTATCTACTATTCAGTATTGATATGGATAGCCCTTGTATTTGGATCATATGTGGTTCTATTCTTTGATCATGATATATTTATACTTGACACTATGATAATTTATATTATTGATTCTTTCAAACTTATTGGAGTGTTTTCCTCACCCTTTTCTGGAGGTTATTTTGCCCTGTTTTATTCATATGTATTGTTATTTTAGTTTGAATAATAAAGTATATATTTTTTTAATATGTGAACATGCTCTGAACATGTGGACATGTGAACCGAATAAGCCCAGTTTCTGATGGAAACGAGGAAAGGATCATAATTTAAAACAAGTCACACATATGCCCTGTATTTCCAATTGCATCTTTTATCTCTGCTAAGGCTCATTTGTCTACAGTGGAATCCAATTTGGGCAATGATGACCATTATGTGGTGAGGGGAAACGCAGTACCTAGCTGATAAGGTGTCTTGCAGAGATTTCTCCTTTCTAAATACCAGGACGCATCAGAAACCGGGCTCATTCGGTTCACATGTCCACATGTTCAGTGCTGACTGATAATTACTGGCCAGTTTTGGGGGTCCCAGGCAGTGAGTCAACACTCAAGTAGTGCATGAAAAAATATGCAGAAATGCACACCTGCATTATGCTTTGTTGCATGCCAGCTACACGGGTCCCCAACACTCAAGTAGTAATCAATTTTTAGTAATATTTTTAGTAGATTGTTATAGGGGTGGCCGTCTTGTCTAAGCTATTATCAAAATTTAGAGATCTGCTTAAATGCACCACCATGAATCATAGACAGCAATAGTCAGGATTTGACTCAATGACTTCTAGGAGAGTTTTCCTGGTGCACCCTTTGATCTGTGCAGGAGTCACTATGAAGGAAGGGTTAAATAGTGAGAACTGACAATGACATATTGTGAATGGCTAAACCAGCGCTATCTGTATATAAATGTTACCTTTTGTTGTAATCTTGCCTGTTAGGATAGTGAGATAACAACTGAAAGGAGATCTCTACAAAATAAGAAAGGCCAGACTATTTTTTACATCACAGTGAAAACTGCAAGATTTCAAGATTGTTTTAAAATCTAGAATGTGATATGGGTCTAAAAACTAACATGCAGGTGGTTGCTAACAGAGGCAACTACCTGCCTGTTCTAGCCACCACCAGCTTAAAACTGTCATGGACACCTCCCGCCGGCCATTCAGTTGCTCCACGTCAACAGAGCAGCTTCCACGCTGATCTGTCAATGGGGCATGACAGCTGATGTCATGCTGATTGACAGCCAGCTCCCCGCAGTTAGGCAGTAGGGAACTGGCTGTCAAATCAGCATGACATAGGCAGTTGTGCCCTGTCAGAGCAGAGCAGAAGATAAGTGGCTGCTTTGTCGATGTGACGTCAGTGGAAGCCGCTAATTCGCAGACAGGAAAGGTTTATAACCGCTCTGTACCAGCAGAGATCTGCGCCGGGCACAACCGGCAGGTAGTTAGCAACTACCTGCCTGTTAGTTCTTAGGCCCACAGAAAAAAAAAAAAATAGGCCTGGATAACCCCATTAACAGCTATAAATATGATTGCAAATGGAAAAAACAAGATTTAGTGCATTTCTAATCCCAACTGCTTCCAGGGAACACAGGATTTTGGATTTTCAGGTTATTATTTTTTTCATGGTGGGGGGGAACTGTAGGAAACTACAGGGGAACTCTACAGTCAGAGGGATAAAAATTACGGTACTTCAGACAAATCCAATAATGTAGAAGTGAGCAGCAATTTACTGGCACAGCTCTGAATTATATACTGACAGATAAAAAAAAATATACCAGAAGTTTAAATCGTTTATCTCAAGAATAACCTGAAGAGGATGTCTGAGGACAAAGTTATCCACATCAGCCATGACAGAGAAGGGGGCTGCATAGCTAATGAACGGAGCCTGACAGCCAGTCCTGTTCATCACGCGTCCACACCAAGAGGGTGGAAGCTCTCCGACTACGTCAGAACAAACCTGGTAGTGGAACCACAACCAATGCGTTAATAACATATACATAGGATATGCCATAAATATCTGGGAGAAAGCAATCACACGGGATGCCAGTACCAGGGTGCTCTGGGTCAGGGTTCCCCAACTTCAGTCCTCAAGACCCACCAACAGGTCATAATTTCCTTAGTATTGCTCAGGTGATAATTCCATCACCTGCACTGGCAATAATTCCATCACCTGTGCAATACTAAGGAAATCCTGAAAACATGACCTGTTGGTGGACCTTGAGGACATGAGTTGGGGAACACTACTCTGGGTGATCTCCAGTCGTGTCCTATTGGCAATCAGGCCGTCCGGTTACTTGGGTCTGTATGACACTTCAAAGTCCAATTGCCCTCAATGGACAAAATTTCTGTTCTACTATTAGAAGCGGCAGTTTGTAGCCTCAGATTGCAAAATGGTCTCCCAAAAGATGGTGGCCCCAAAGGTAGAAATCCTCCTACCCATCAGACATTTATATCAGAACCGGTTTAATATTATAAGGACAGGTTAGCTTAGCAGCCGATCAGGTCACCCCCCCCTCCCTCACACAGTCACTGGTCACCCCCACCCTCACACAGCCCCCCCCCCCTCACAGTCACTGGTCACCCCCCCACACACAGTCACTGGTCACCCCCCCACACACTGTCACTGGTCACCCCAGTGGAAGTGACATCCTGAATGGGTCATTATATGGGGAGGGGGGGGGGGGGGGGAGAGACATCCTGCATGGGGCATTATACGGGGGGGAAGTGACAGTATTCTGTATGGAGCGTTATATGGGGGCCAGTATTCTGTATGGAGCGTTATATGGGGGCCAGTATCCTCTATGGAGCGTTATATGGGGGCCAGTATCCTCTATGGAGGACTATATAGGGGTCAGTATCCTCTATGGAGGATTATATAGGGGCCAGTATCCTCTATGGAGTGTTATATGGGGGCCAGAATCCTGTATGGAGCATTATATGGGGTCCATTATTCTGTATGGAGCAATATATGGGGCCCATAATACTGTATGGAGGACTACACTGTCCGGTCTGC
Source organism: Phyllobates terribilis (assembly GCF_046119375.1). Taxonomy (NCBI): domain Eukaryota; kingdom Metazoa; phylum Chordata; class Amphibia; order Anura; family Dendrobatidae; genus Phyllobates; species Phyllobates terribilis. The sequence continues at coordinate 972,545,610 of NW_027362761.1, forward strand.
ACTGTGCGCTACGAGGATTCGCCGGTTTCTGAGCTATTGTAGAATTTACTATCTATCGCTCATGTAATGTAAGAAGTGAAATCTTTGGCACTGCACTACATATATATAATATATATATTTCTCTGTAGTGTATACATTTCTCTGCATATATATATATTTCTCTACAGTGTATATATTTATCTGCAGTGTCTGTGCAGCATAACAGTATAGTAGTATAGTAGCAGTGTACAGCAGTATAGTAGCAGTGTACAGCAGTATATAACAGTATAGTAGCAGTGTATAACAGTATAGTAGCAGTGTATAACAGTATAGTAGCAGTGGTAGTAGTAGCAGCAGTAGTAGTAGCAGTAGTAGTAGCAGTAGTAGTAGCAGTAGTAGTAGCAGTAGTAGTAGCAGTAGTAGTAGTAGTAGTAGTAGTAGCCCTATAGTAGCAGTGTATAGCAGTATGGAAGTAGTGTTTTAATATGTATAATGATTCTAGAAAAAAATAAAACTAACCGTTCCCACCAGTCTATTGAGGGTCTAATTTAGAGCCTGAGATTACAAAGCGTAAGAAATGTATTAAGACAGATGAAAGGTCGCTGAATGAAGGTGCAGTGAGCACGGGAATGAGTCACACCGCAGCACAGGGACCGATGACCATTCTGCATGGAGTGGTGCAGCCTCATAGCACCGTCAGAGTATATTAATCACAAGCTACAAATAAAATGTCATCTCCACATTGACATCAACAAAAGTGTAATCAGTCAGCAAGCGGAAAGCTGCTCCTCTAATTCCATTAGGTGGAGGTATGTCATACTGGTTTACAGGGTGAGATGAGAGAGGTGAATATACAAAATAAGCCACCTATTAGAATCAGATTGTCTTATTGTACTAGAAATAATCGTACCGGAGGCTAAAAACACACCACACAATTATAGTACAAGGATAAGCAGAAAACAAAAGAGTCACAGGTTAGGGCACGTGCACACAGTGAGTACTGGCAGCAGGGTTTTCTGCACCAAAAACACTGCGTAAAATCCGCACTTTTTTAATGCATTTTCACTCTTGTTTTTTCCCATTAATTTGAATGTGTGGAAAATGCTGCAAAAATGCTGAAAGAATTGACGCGCTGCAGATGTGAAAAATACTTTAAAAGCTCAAATCTGCAACGAAAAAGTAAGCTGTGCATGCTCTCAGAAATCACACTCACTTTGCTGGTACTGTAAATTGCTAAGTTTTACCCTTGAAAAGTGATCTAAAAAAAAAATGCAGAAAAAAACGCAGCATGTGAACAAGCTCTTATAGTCACACTTTGGTATGACTTGCATTGTCAAGTGACGCATTTTGAAACCCAGATGCTGGAAGCACTATCCACTATTGGGATGCTGCATAGAAAGGTGACCGGCTACATCAATCCTCCTAGCTCAGCAATCACCGTGATCAGCAGTAGGGGATTTTGTTTTAACACAATATATATGCAATATGTATATGCTAACCCTCCACTATTAAGCTGTAATTAATCACATCAGAACCTGGTTAATCCAGTTCATCCAATCAGATTTCTTTATTATTACATTATTCGCATAGTTTTATTTTCAGCCTTGAACTATTATGACATGAGTTTTGTCTCTGCTATAGCGAGCTTGTGGTCGAATATTTCTCCATCATGCTCTACAGAAGAATTCAAACTCGTACACTTTTCCCATCATCAGAGACAACCCCCTTTAAAACAGAGGCCCCAGGGCAATCGACTTCATGCTCAGGTCCTGCTCCTGGCAATCCTGTCAAATAGCAGTTTTTGCAGGAGGCAGCTGCGGCCAGTCAAGCGTTTCACATCAAACCTGCAGCGTATCATTACATGGAAGTCATTTTGATGAATGATTATCCATGTAATACAAGGACGGCATTTACCTGCCAGAAAGAAAGCCACACCATACAGAGCAGCTCCCCATCATTGCTAACGTGGAAGTGTAGAGAAGAGGACCCCTCTTTATCAAGTCCATAAGACACAAGGCTGTGTGCACACGGTGCGTTTTTACCATGCAGAATTGGGCCAAAAGAGCTAGGGAATCTTTCTTCCAGCTAATTAAATGAGAATCCTGAAGTGCTGTGCACATGATCAGGAATTTTCCTTTGAGTATTTGCAGTGCGTTTAAATCTGCAGCATGTCAATTCTTTGTGCGTTTTGCACCCATTGACTTCAATTGAGTCAGTCAGATGCGCAGCAAAAACGTTTGCGGATTTGCTGCGTAATTGACTGACTCAATTGAAGTCAGTGGATCAAAAACGCGGCAAAAATGCACAAAGCATTCACCGCGGGTCACAGGCATCGGCTGATGAGAGACTACTCCTCCCATTAGCCTACGTTTGCTGCTGATAAATAAATATTAAAATAAAAAACACAATATATTCACCCTCACCAAATCCCCGTTGCCCTTGTCCACTGTCAAACGTAAAAAATAAACCACCATATACTCCCCTATCCGCCATAATCCCGAGTGACCCATGGTGATCGGATCACCGGCGGCAGGTTATAAACTGACAAGAGCATGATCGCTTCCGGCAGTGTATAGCGCTGAGCTGCCGGGAGAGAGATCACATGAGTTAATCAGCTGATGAGCTCCGGTGACCTCACTTACTGCACCGCCACTGCGTGAAAAAATTCTCACGCAGTGGTGGTGCCGTAAGTGAAGTCACCGGGGCTCATCCACTGACTGAACTCTGGTGACCTCTCTCTCGGCAGCTCAGCGCTATACACTGACACAGGAGTGATTACACTCCTGTCAGTGTATAGCCTGCTGTCCTCCACAACAGTCTCATCGGTGATTGCTGATGTGACTGCTCTAGAACTGACCCAGATCTTCGTGGGACACTTTGGATTATTTCATCACGTCGGACAGGTGAGGGATATGGTTGTTTTTTATTCGTTTTTTTTTTACAGGTGATAATGGTTTCAAATGGAATGGGAGTTAGGTGAGTATTTTTGCTGTTTATTATTTTCTGTTTTTTTTTACAAGGGACATTGGCTTAAGGGAATTTGGCATTAGGTGAGTATTACTGTGTCTTTTATTTTTAAATAAATGATTAAAACACTGTGGACTTTTATATCAAATAGAGTTTTTTTTCAGGCCGTGCGTTTATTTCATAACTTTACTATGGGGTTAATAATGGGGGTACCTTATAGAATCCTTCCATTACTAACCTGGGCTTCATGTCAGCTGCCAATACAAGGCTGACATGAACCCCAACCCTATTACCCCATTTGCCACCGCACCATAGCAAGTGGGAAGAGCGAGGCTAAGCGCCAGATTTGGCGCATCTTATGAATGCGCCATTTCTGGGGCCGTGAGAGCTGATATTTGCCTCGGAGGGGGCCAGTATCCATGGCCCTTTCCCTGGCTATTAACATCAGCTCACAGCAGTCTGTTTAGCCTTTGCTGGTCAGATTTTATAGAGGGACCCTACGTCAATTTTTTTCAGGGGTCCCCCTGTAATCTAGCCAGTAAACGCTAAGCAAATAGCTGTGGGCTGTTATTACTAGCCAGGGAACATCTTTGGCTAATGGCCCCTTTCCCTAGCTGGTAATATCAACCCCCAGTAGTCGGCTTTCATAACTCTGCTGGTTATGAAAATGATGTGGGAGCCCATGCCATTTTTTTAAATTTAATTCTTCATTTTATTTCACCAATAAGAAATCCCATGCCCACTGTGCTTGTTTTTGACGCAGAGTAAACTCACCCCCAGCATGTCAACTTCTGCAGCTGCAGATTTTGAAAGGTCATTACATGTGATGGATCAGCATGTAGTGACAAAACAAGTGTGACATTAGAACACAGCATTTTGGACGCAGAGAAAATAAGCTGAGTCCAAAGTGCTGCTTGTTAATGATTGTGGGGACATACCCTAAAGGCAAACCAAACAGCTGTGAGCTGTTATTAATAGACAGTGAACATGTTGGCCTAATGGCCCCTTCCTAGACTAAAAATACCAGCCCTCAGCTGCCCCAGAATTGGCACTAAATATTTGAATGGGATTAGGGGGTAATGGGATTAGGTGTTGCTGACACCAAGCAACAGCTTTAGTAATGAAGAGGTGTCAACAAGACACCCTCAATACTAAACCTGTAAATTAGGAGTTATATAAACACGCACACCGAGAATAAAACACTTTTTTGAAATAAAACAGACACATTCTTTAATAATTTAAATTACCCAATATACTCACCCCAGGTCCAACGGTAATCTAAGGGTTAAAGTGATGTCCCATGTTTCTTTTTTCAAATATCTTTATTGAGCTCCAAAAAGCATTCATTGCTGTACAAAAACACATCAAAAACCACACCAAAAATGATTGTTTTTTTCTACAGCGTTTTTGCTGCCAAGAGATGCAGAATTTTCTGCAATCAAATACTCAACGTGCGTACATAGTCTAATAGAGAATATGGTCTATGGTCACCTTCACACAACAACCGCTTTAAAAGGAAACCTGTCACCAGGTTTTTGCTGTTTAATTGAGAGCAGCATAATGTAGGGGCAGAGACCCAGATTCCAGTGATGTGTCACTTACTGGGCTGTTTGTTTTTCTTTTAATAAGAATCAGCGGAGATTAATGACTAGAGGACTAGTTGTCTCGTGCCATGTAGTCCTCCTGTTTTGTGTAAACCTACCCCCCCTACACTGATTGGCAGCTTTCTGTGTACACTGTACATAGGCAGAAAGTCCCCAATCAGTGGTATGGGCGGGGTTATACAGAGCTCAGCATTCACAGAACTGATAGATCTGCAGCAGAGAAAACAGTAATTTTATCAAAACTGCACCAAGCAAACAAGTAAGTGGCACATCTATGGAATCAGGGTCTCTGTCCCTACATCACACTGCTCACAGAATACATAGCAAAAACATGGTGACAGAATGGGAAAAAACACACACTTTTTAGGTGCAAGAGCTCAGTTTTTCTCAGCACTAACGTAATTAAAAGTGTTGACCAGGACTTATATTATCATAAGAAATCAATATCAAAGTGGACAACCCCTTTAAATGATAGATTTTGTCATCATAACACGGAGCTTACAGAAGACAAACTTACATCGCTCCCATTAAACTTAACAACTCTGTTAAATCTAGGCAGATCCTAAAGTCCCAGAGGATAAAAAGTATTTTAGTAGGTGTCAAAATGTAAAATAATAATATTTAGTAATATACTTCAATTCTGAATTTTGCCCCTTTGAACCAATTTCAGGACCCCCTTGCGGAGAATGGGGAGAAAGCCTGGCTTCACTAATGAACAGAGACCAACAGCTACCACCTCTCACCATGTGGCAGTGCATAGGGAGAGAGGGGCTTCTCTTCTGGTGTCGCACCTAAAATAGAGTTGTCAGGAGCGAGGGTAGTCTGAAACCTGGACTTTGGGGTAGTATTTATAGTAAAGAACATTACTCAGTCTTATTATATTACATTTTCACAACAACTAAAGCAGTTTTTTTTGTTGTTTTTTTTAAAGCTGCTCATACTCGAGCAAGGTTGTATTTCCTTAATCATTACTATTGTCCATAATTACCCACACAGAGTGAAATGAAAAATTAGAAGAGAAAAAATAAATAAATTATATATATCATAAAACCAATAGGTGTCTCATGATATTACCTTCTAAAAGTGAATTTTCACATTTAGACTTTTGGCTTCTACTGGCCAGCAAAGTGTTAAAATAGTAAAGTCATATAGATATCACCCTCCACCGGGCTCTTTATACAGACTGCTGCAGTGACATCACAAGTATAGCGCACATCTCCACTGCAGCCAATCACTGAGCTCAGCGGCTCATACCGTCTCATACATACAGCAAATTTAGAAACAGATCTGATGATACCGGATTTTATTATTTTATGATAGCACTGGCAAATAGAGGCCAGAAGTCTTTAAGAAAAAAACCTTTCAAGCGAAACAAGTATTATTGAGGATAGCCCCAGGAAAGGCAGACCTGGAGTTACTTCTATTGTAGAGGGCAGGTGTAATTAAAAGGGAATCTGTCAGTAGGATCAGCCCTCCTAAGTCGTCTCTATGGACATGCAGGTCATAGGAAGGTGAATAAAATGACACCTTTATCTCTGCAATTCCATATCTTATTCCAGACAAATCCACGGTTTTCTTAAATGTAAATGAGCTGTTCAGGGCTAGGGGCCGGACACTGATCTGCATGATAATCTATCTCCAGAGATCATCTTATAGGGAACCCATCACTAGCAAAAACGCTATAACCTGCAGACATGGGGTTAATCTGCCCAGCGCCAAACGCTGCGGGGAGAAAATTAACTTTATTCCCCCCAACAGCATCCAGGTTCAGTCACCGCTCTCAGAATATATTAGAGCAGCAGCGGTAACCGCCGCCTAACTGACACTGGCTCTGCATTGGGATCAGCTGTCAGTCAGGGGCGAGGGCGCGGTTACAGCCACCACTCTGTATTCTCACAGCGTTGACTGAACCAGCACCGGCACCACTATCGTGACCGAAAACGGATGCTGCCGGGGGGAAATGTTCATTTTCTCCCCTCAGCGTTCGGCTACGTTCAGACACCGGGCAGGTTAATAATGCTATTGACCTGCAGATTAACCCCATATCTGCAGGTTAATAGTGTTTTTGCTAGTGACAAATTCCATTCAAATGAAAAGGGGCTTTATCAGTGTAAGAAATATAACCAAGAACAGCAGAACTGAACTTTGTCTCCTTACAAACATTTGCTGCAGCTCTCACAGCTCTGCTGTGTTGCATCACTGGCTGCCTGTCAGATGGAAGCTGAAGCCAAGAGGAACCTGCAGATGCGTCAGGAATAATCACACACAGCTCTGCAGTGAGAGGAGCCTGCAGAGGTGTCAGGTATAATCACATACAGCTCTGCAGTGAGAGGAGCCTGCAGAGGTGTCAGGTATAATCACATACAGCTCTGCAGTGAGAGGAGCCTGCAGAGGTGTCAGGTATAATCACATACAGCTCTGCAGTGAGAGGAGCCTGCAGATGTGTCAGGTATAATCACATACAGCTCTGCAGTGAGAGGAGCCTGCAGATGTGTCAGGTATAATCACATACAGCTCTGCAGTGAGAGGAACCTGCAGATGTGTCAGTATAATCACACACAGCTCTGCAGTGAGAGGAGCCTGCAGATGTGTCAGGTATAATCACAAACAGCTCCGCAGTGAGAGGAACCTGCAGATGTGCCAGGTATAATCACACTGAGCTCTGCAGTGAGAGGAGCCTGCAGATGTGTCAGGTATAATCACACTGAGCTCTGCAGTGAGAGGAGCCTGCAGATGTGTCAGGTATAATCACACACAGCTCTGCAATGAGACGAGCCTGCATATGTGTCAGGTATAATCACACACAGCTCTGCAATGAGAGGAGCCTGCAGATGTGTCAGGTATAATCACACACAGCTTTGCAGTGAGAGGAACCTGCAGATGTGTCAGGTATAATCACACACAGCCCTGCAATAAGAGGAGCCTGCAGATGTGTCAGGTATAATCACACACAGCTCTGCAGTGAGAGGAACCTGCAGATGTGTCAGGTATAATCACACACAGCTCTGCAGTGAGCGGAGCCTGCAGATGTGTCAGGTATAATCACACACAGCTCTGCAGTGAACGGAGCCTGCAGATGTGTCAGGTATAATCACATACAGCTCTGCAGATAGAGGAGCCTGCAGATGTGTCAGGTATAAATCACACACAGCTCTGTAGCGAGACCAGGAGAGCAGAGTGGTCATTACACTAATAACGCCCCTTTTCCTTTAAAATAATCTTTGGACGTGGAGTCTCATGCAGATCAGTGTCCGGCCCATATTCCTGAACAGCTCATTTACATAGAAGAAAAATGTGTCTTTCTCTGGAATAAGACATCAGATCACAGATATCAATATATCATTTTATTCAGCTTCCTATGACCTACAAGCCCATATAGACGACTTAGGAAGCTTAATCCTACTGACCGATTCCCTTTAAGTCACCACTTTCAGAAATTTAAGAAGATGTTTACTTTGTTCTGATGTTTCTTCTGGAAGCTCAGCGCTCTTCAGCCTCCTAGCTTTCTGCTTGCTCAGTTCTGGTGTTCTCCTGAAGATTGGCAGTGTTGGCCACTTTCTAGGAAAATTTCCTAAAGGGAGTAAGCCTATGTTCACACTAGGCGTCTTTTCAATGCAAATCTTCAGCTGAGTTTTACAATACCAGCAAAGTCTGAGATTTCAGAAATCTCATGTACACACATTGGTTTTTGTGTCATCAGTATTTTGTGCTTTGCATGGTTTTTTGCACAATAGAGCATCTCACTTTTCATTGTTTTTTTTCTGCGTTTTCTCAATGTTTTTCACCCATTGAAAGTAATGGGTGGTGAAAAAACACTGAAAAAACGCATAGTGTGAACATAGCCATCAGGTTTTTCTGCGTTTTAGTGGGAAAAAAGCAAGTACAGCAGTATGTGAAACTCATTTATTTTTGTGATTTTACCATCTTGTTTTTAGCACCTGCAATTTGGATTAGGACAGTTTAATCCAATTAGTGCTGTGTACACAGTAAACATTGGCTGGCCTAGGTGTGAGATTGAACAATACCTGTGGCCCATGGAGGTGTGAAAGTCTTAGTTACTTACGGGTAACGGGATTTTTCGGAGCCCATGACAGCACCACGTGAGAGAGAGGATCCGCCCATCAAGGACAGGAAACCTACAGGTTAAAAAGGGCGACCCTCTCTTTCCGCCTCAGTTTAGTTAACAGAGCATGAGAGTACCGCCAAGGTTAGTTATAACAAAACATAATCACATTAAGTACATTACTTTTCATCAATTTCCCACAAGGGTGCACAAAAAGAAATCAAATCTACAGGAGTGCACAACACCAGTGAAGGGAGGGAATATACGGGTGCTGTCATGGGCTCCGAAAAATCCCGTTACCGGTAAGTAACTAAGGCTTTATTCGGTCGTCCATGGCAGCACCACGTGAGAGAATTACAGAGACGAAGGAAATTAGGGAGGGACCACAGCTTGAAGCACCCTTCTCCCGAAAGTGAGATCTGCAGAGCCACCCAGATCCAATCTATAGTGCCTATAGAAAGTAGAGGGAGAAGACCAAGTGGCAGCCTTACAAATCTCCTCAATGGAAAGCCCTGTCTTCTCCGCCCAGGAGGTTGACACTGCTCTGGTAGAATGCGCCCTCAATCCCTCCGGTATCTCTTTATCCCCTGAGGAGTATGCGAGGGAAATGGCCTCCTTGATCCATCTAGCGATTGTAGCCTTTGAGGCCTTACAACCCTTCCTAGCCCCCTGATAGCAAATAAATAGGGACTTATCCTTTCTAAAGCCATGTGATACTTCTAAGTACCTTAGTACGCACCTCCTAACGTCTAAAGTGTGAAGTCTCTCCTTTTTTTGACTTTTGGGCGGAAAGCAAAAAGTTGGGAGAACTATTTCCTGGGTTCTATGGAATCGAGTGGCCACTTTAGGAAGAAAGGCTGGATCAGGTTTTAATATAATCCTATCGTCCAGAATTTGCTTGAATGGAGGGCATATTGAAAGGGCCTGTAGGTCATTGACTCTCCTGGCTGAAGTTAGGGCTACTAACAGGACCGTCTTTAGGAAAATAATTTTGGGGGAGACTAAATCTAGTGGCTCAAAAGGAGGACTGGTCAAGGCATCTAAGACATAATTCAAATTCCAGGGAGACATCTTTGCTTTGGTAATGGGTCTACACCTAAAGGAAGCTTTTATAAAACGGCCTATCCAATAGTTATCTGCAATATTGGAAGAAAATAAAGCTTCCAACGCCGACACCTGTACTTTCAAGGTACCGGTAGTGAGACCTAATTCTAAGCCTCGTTACAGAAATTCCAGAATTTTCCCAATAGGGGGCCCCTCCTCCACCTTAACTTCTGCAAAGGACAGAAACTTCCTCCAGGTCCTGGCATAAATACGGGTGGTAACAGGTTTTCTGCTAGCCAGGAGAGTATTCACTACATTTGCGGGGAATCTTTTGTTGGTCAATAACACCCTCTCAAATTCCACGCCGTCAAATGTAGACTCGGGGTTGGAGGATGGGAAAGTGGCCCTTGAGTGAGGAGGTCCGGAATCTCCGGAAGAACCCAGGGATCTGATATGGACATCTTCCGGAGACAAGGAGAACCACGGTCTTTTGGGCCAAAAGGGACATACGAGTATCACTCTGGCCCGGTCTGCCCTGATCTTTTTTATCACCGGTGGGAGCAGGATCATGGGAGGGAAGGCATATGCCAGAGGAAACCATAAAGGCGTCCACTGCCAGGGGTCCTTCTCTGGGGTCTAAGGAACAAAAATTTTCCACTTTCCGATTGGCTCTTGTTGCGAATAAGTCCACAGACGGAAGGCCCCACATCTCTACGATTCTGGAGAATATTTGTGTATTTAGGGACCACTCTCCTTTTACAGAAGTACGGCTGAGGAAATCCGCTGTGATGTTTTCCTTGCCTTTTAGATGAGTAGCCGAAAGAGAGAGACAGTGATCTTCGGCTTTCAGCAGAAGTGCGTTCGCTACCCTCATCAAGTTTCTTGAGCGGGTTCCCCCTTGGTGGTTTATGTAAGCTACCGTGACTTGATTGTCCGAGAGTACACGGACATGCTGGTCCTGAAAATATATAAGGAACTGTTGCTCACTGCTTGACCAGGTTCCCTGCACTAATTTCCCTTCAAAGTGAGCTCCCCAACCTGTAGCACTTGCATCAGTGGACAAGACTACAGTTGGACTACATTCCCAGGGAACCCCTTTAGCAAGATTGTCTTGTCGTAACCACCAAGGAAGGGACCATATGGCACGAGGACCTAGCGTAAACTTACGGTCTAGATGCCCCTCTAAAGCTGCGTTATTGTACAACACATCCCACTGAAAGGCTCTTGAATGCAATTGTGACCAACGAACCGCAGGAAAAGTGGAGGTGAAGGTTCCCAATAGTGACATGGCCTTACGGAGTGACATAGAAGGTTTAAGTATACATTGTTCTGCCAACTCCCGGATTCTATCAATTTTCTCTTCTGGAAGACAACATAGCTGTTTCCTGGAATCTAATATGACCCCCAGATATTGTTGTACCTTGAGTGGAGATAGTCTAGATTTTTCTAAATTTAGAAACCACCCCAAACTCTTTAAGACCGACATGGTCTCCTGCAGGTGGGTCTCGCATTGAACCAACGAATTCCCCACTATCAGGAGATCATCCAGGTAAGGGATAATTAGAATGTCCCTTTCTCTTATATGGGCCATAACTTCCGCCATTACTTTAGTAAAAACCCGTGGGGCTATAGCTAAACCGAAGGGGAGTGCAGTGTATTGGAAGTGTTTAACCACCCCGTCTATTTCAATGGCCAGCCTCAAGTATTTCTGGTAATCACTATGAATTGGGATATGGTAATACGCATCTTTGAGATCGAGCACTACCATATAGCAGTGGGGAAAAAGTAACTTTATTACGGATTTTAAAGACTCCATTTTAAAGGTGTGTATTTTAAGGAAATTATTCAGGGATTTCAGATTAATAATTGTCCTGAAACTTCCATCCGGTTTCGGAATCAAGAAGAGCGGGGAGTAGAAACCAAGACCCTTTTCAGCTTCCGGAACCTCAATCAGGACGTGCTTTCTTATTAGGGTTTGTACTTCCGAAACGAGGGCAGCCTGGCGTTCTGGGGAAGAACTGGAGGGAACAACCATGAACCTTTTGTGAGGCAATGCTTTAAATTGAAACTTAAGACCATACTTAATCAGGCTCAAAATCCAATTACTATGAGAAATCTGTTCCCAAGCTGGGACAAAAAATGACAATCTCCCTCCCACCTGGGCTGATTGTGTATCCCATGGCTTCTGCTCAATTTTTGGAGACGGACCAAAGAGTAGACCTCTACCTTTTCGACCTCTTTCATCAGACTTGTCTTGCTCCCTGAAATATCTCTTCCGGAAAAATTTCCTCTTCCGGAACGATCTCTTAAAGGAGGGTAGAGGAACTGATGGAAACCCCTTCTTAGGGTCCCCCGCTTTCTCCAATAAGTCGTCCATGGTCTGACCAAAGTGGTATTCCCCTTCACACGGGATTGTACACAGTCTGGACTTAGTCTGTAAATCCCCTGGCCAGCTTTTAATCCACAAGGCTCGCCGAGCCGCATTTGACAGTGCTGCTGACTTTGCTGCCAACCTCACCGAGTCCACAGATGCATCAGCAAGAAAAGCTGCCGCCCCCTGAACCAGTGGAAGGGAAGAAATAATGTCTTTCCTAGAAGTCCCATCCTTCAACTGACTGTCTAGCTGTTCAAGCCACACCATCAGGGCTCTGGACGTACAGGTAGCTGCTACTGTTGGTCTCAGTGCTCCCGCAGCTGTCTCCCATGCCCCTTTCAGGAAAGTATCAGCCCGTCTGTCTAGGGGGTCTCTCAATGCACCCATATCATCGAACGGGAGGGAAGTTCTTTTCGCTGCTTTAGTAACAGCAACATCCAGCTTGGGTGCTTTTAACCAGGAGGAACACATAGCATCCTCAAACGGATATTTCCTTTTAAAGGATGGAGGAACACTACCCTTCTTGTTAGGCTTTCTCCACTCCTTATCAATGAGGTCTTTCACCCTTGAATTTACTGGAAAGACCCTTCTCTTCTTTAGCCCCAGACCACCAAACATAACATCCTCAGCCGACTTCTCTACCCTCAAGTCCACTATCCCCATTGTAGATCGGACGGCTTTTACTAGGGCATCGACCTCCTTCAGGGGGAAGCACTGTCTGTCTGGCTCACTATCAGAGGAAGAGAAGGCGGAGGAGGAAGCGACCGATAGCTCAGAGTCTGAACCCGGCTGGGTTTCTTGAGGAATATGCCCAGACTCTGAACCTTGCAATGCTTTGCCTATTTCTTCCCTTATTAAAGTTCTTAGGCCTAGGGAAGAATCTGGGGTCTCCTCCGATATCATTTTGCTGATACAAAGCTGACACAACCTTTTGCTATAAGAATCAGGGAGTGGACAGCTACATAAGGCACACTCTCTGTGCTTGGACTTCGAGGAACATTTCTTGCTCTAAAAGAAAGTCATAGATAGAAAAAAGGAGGAAACATTAGTAGAACTTTCACGAAGATTCCACTCACCCCACAGAACCTTCGGTACCGTAGAAGCAGAAGAATCCAGCATGCATGGCGAGGAATCACGCCGCACCGGACCGTCCTTCCTGCTCTTAGTGGTAGCTCTTCTAGTTGCACGACCAGACCCTAGCCGGGAATGACGCTGCGCCACTAGTTGTGAGGGCTCCCCAGAGGGCTGCTCCTGCAGCAGATGTTGTTGCCTAGGTGACAGCTCCTGTGAATCTTCCATAGCTTACAATGTAAGAATGGGCTGGGAAGCACCTCTGTATGTTACCAGACTCTTTATATACTGGCCATACCGGTACCATGTGTGGGTGTGTGTTTCCTTTTTTTTTTTTTTTTACCCAGGAGGGTGTTACCTGCTCCTTGGTCTTCCTCCCCAGGTCCAGGTGGGATCCAGGTGGGCTACTCGCCGCCAGGTCCTCAAACCCCCGGCGTTCAGCTGCTCGCGCCAAAAAATTCAAACGAGCCCCGCCCCTTCCGGTGACGTCACAGGGCTTCCTGCCCGGCGCACCGGAAGTCGCGTCAGAAGGTCGCGCCCGTCACGTGCGCCGCCGTCGCGACCTGGATCTCCTGCAAGCGGTAGCGAGGGGGGGGGGGGGGAGCCCGCTAGCGGCCCCACACCTGGCGGACATCTACCTCCCGTGAGGCGATGTCGCGCCTGCCGCAACGCTCACGGAGGCGCCCCCATGAGCCCTGCCGTGGCGTCTCCAGAGGACCGGGACGGACCGGCTCCAACCACCTGCTGTGGCCCTCTCTGGGACAGGAGTCCATCTTCTGCAGGTAAGCCTGCAAGGTCCCCCATCATGGACAGGAAACCTAAACTGAGGCAGAAAGAGAGGGCCGCCCTTTTTAACCTGTAGGTTTCCTGTCCTTGATGGGCGGATCCTCTCTCTCACGTGGTGCGGTCATGGACGACCGAATAAATTGAAGAATCTCTGAGCAACTCAATGGCAAACCATAGTGTGAAAATAAATATAGTGTCCTACAATCTCCATGAACTGCCAATGTCTTAGAAAAACTATTCCTGAACAATTCACCTCCCCCCACTGTTATATTTGTAATTCTGGTTAATATGGTTTCACATATGTCTTGCATTGGTGACTTGTGTTCATGCTTCTTTGGTGGAAGCAAAAGGTAAACTTTTAAGACGCACCAAAACCTGCGTTTTTGGCGCAGCTTCTTTCCTGCCAAGAGATCTGGTTTTGCTGCAGAAAAAAAAACAAGCTGAAAAAATGCCTAGTGTGAACATAGCCTTAAACTGCTGTGTTTTCCCAAATGGTCAGTTCCTTGGTTCTCCATAGCTGCATCCACTTCTCTGCAGGCACTGAAGAGAAAATGAGCCTGTCAAGGGCATCCGCTAGGAATCAAAATCTCCTATATGGTACTAACTCTCCTACCCAACATGCACATTTGTGATTGCTCCATTCAACATGTTTATTTCCACATTCACAGAAGCTTTAGTAGTACCCGATGTTACTGGTGACCACATTATAAAAGCCCATAAGAATTGGATAAATATTTCAGTAACTGCAGATGTCCATGATGATAAAACAGTTTACAATCTGCAGACAAAGCATTTCAAAATTTTAGTCTGATCTTTTTATACATTTTTTGTAATACCTATGATGTAGGTAAAAGTTCAATGAGCAGTCGATCAATACCGTAAAAGAGCTCCACAAACAACAAGGCACTGTGACAAATCCCGAAATAAGTAGAGATAACTCTGGGGCAATTCAGGTCAACAACATTGCCAAATTTCATGACACTCGTTGAAGGACAAAGTAAATCACTTGTAAGGAGTGGCAACAACAAGAACACTGAAAACCTAGGGGAAAAAACCTGAAACTGCAAAGTTGTGAGTGCAGATTCATCCATAATTTCTCACCCCCCACATCTGAAATCCCTTTTCTTGTTGTGGCCATGACTTTTCTAACATAGCTTTCGCTGGAGATGAGGATAACATTTTAAATATTTCTTTATTTCAAAATTCTATGCCAATCTACACTGCTCAAAAAATAAAGGGAACATTCAAATAACACATCCTAGAATCGAATGAATGAAATATTCTCATTGAATACTTTGTTCTGCACATAGTTGAATGCGCTGACAACAAAATCACACAAAAATCATCAATGGAAATCAAATTTATTAACCAATGGAGGCCTGGATTTGGAGTCACCCCCAAAATTAAAGTGGAAAAACACACTACAGGCTCATCCAACTTTGATGTAATGTCCTTAAAACAAGTCAAAATGAGGCTCAGTATTGTGTGTGGCCTCCACATGCCTGTATGACCTCCCTACAACGCCTGGGCATGCTCCTGATGAGGTTGCGGATGGTCTTCTATGGGATCTCCTCCCAGACCTGTACTAAAGCATCGGCCAACTCCTGGACAGTCTGTGGTGCAACGTGACGTTGGTGGATGGAGCAAGACATGATGTCCCAGATGTGCTCAATCGGATTCAGGTCTGGGGAATGGCGGGCCAGTCCATAGCTTCAATGCCTTCATCTTGCAGGAACTGCTGACACACTCCAGCCACATGAGATCTGGCATTGTCATGCATTAGGAGGAACCCAGGGCCAACCGCACCAGCATATGGTCTCACAAGGGGTCTGAGGATCTCACCTCGGTACCTAATGGCAGTCAGGCTACCTCTGGCGGGCACATGGAGGGCTGTGCGGCCCTTCAAAGAAATGCCACCCCACACCATTACTGACCCACTGCCAAACCGGTCATGCTGAAGGATGTTGCAGGCAGCAGATCACTCTCCACGGCGTCTCCAGACTCTGTTACGTCTGTCACATGTGCTCAGTGTGAACTTGCTTTCATCTGTGAAGAGCACAGGGCGCCAGTGGCAACTTTGCCAATCCTGTTGTTCTGTGGCAAATGCCAAGCATCCTGCACGGTGTTGGGCTGTGAGCACAAGCCCCATCTGTGGACGTCAGGCCCTCATACCACTCTCATGGCGTCGGTTTCTAACCGTTTGTGCAGACTCATGCACATTTGTGGTCTGCTGGAGGTCATTTTGCAGGGCTCTGGCAGTGCTCCTCCTGTTCCTCCTTGCACGTGGAGGTAGCGGTCCTGCAGCTGGGTTGTTGCCCTCGTACGGCCCCCTCCACGTCTCCTGGTTTACTGGCCTGTCTCCTGGTAGCGCCTCCAGCCTTTGGACACTACGCTGACAGACACAGCAAACCTTACCACAGCTCGCATTGATGTGCCATCCTGGATGAGCTGCACTACCTGAGCAACTTCTGTGGGTTGTAGAGTTAGTCTCATGCTACCACGAGTGTGAAAGCACAACAAACATTCAAAAGTGACCAAAACAGCCAAAAAGCATTGGTACTGAGATGTGGTCTGTGGTCCCCACCTGCAGAACCACTCCTTTATTGAGTGTGTCTTGATAATTGGCAATAATTCCCATCTATTGCCTATTCCATTTGCACAACAGCATGTGAAATTGATTGTCAATCAGTGTTGCTTCCTAAGTGGACAGTTTGATTTTAAAGAAGTTTGATTTACTTGGAATTATATTCTGTTGTTTCAGTGTTCCCTTTATTTTTTTGAGCAGTGTATATTCTACGAGGGTCAGTCAATAAGTAATGCCTCCTATTTTTTTTCTCCTTTAAATTGGCAAGAAATTCAAATGCAATTACATAGGTTGAAAACCACAACATTAACGATTAATTTGTCACTTTTCAATATAATCTCCATCCATTTCCACAGTCTTAGTCCACCGTTTAACAAGGGCATGTATTCCAGCATGGTAAAAAGCATTCTTGGGACCCACCGTGCACAAACTTTTCTGTATCCCAGTTGTCCAATAATTTTCATCACACTGCCTTTACTGAGGCCGATAATGCCGCACAATTCATCTGCAGTCACCCGGCGGTCACCACGAATGATGTCATCGACTCGCTGAATGTTGCTTGGAGTCACTGCGGTTACTGGCCTGCCACTCCGCATTTTGTCAGCCAACGGTGATGGCCCTTCAGCTGTGTTACAGCGATGAACCCATCGTCTAACAGTACTGACATCCACTGTTGCATCACCGTACACATTTTTCAGTCTCTCATGAATTCGAATGGGCGTTTCACCTTCTGCATGCAAGAATTCAATCACAGAACGTTGTCTAATACAAACATCGATGTCAGCCATTTTGCAAACGGATACAGTCCTGCCACCTGTTGGTGCAGGAAGTTACAATTGATGTGGATTGGAGAAGAAGGTTTGAGGAATTGTGCCAAATTCGAATATTTAACATAACTACCTTATTTAAGGAGAAAAAAAAATAGGAGGCACTACTTATTGACTGACCCTCGTAGTATAGCTTTATAAGGGTCTGAACCCAAACTTTCTCATCCAGAACTCCAAATCCCGTGCTTGCTATAACACAACCTTGCAGTTAACCTCTTCTGCACCCTGCCATACATTTAGAGTGCTGGCGGGTCGTATAGGGATGGCATGGGCTCAGAAGAGGAGCCTGTCCCTATCATCAGAAAGTGTATAAAAGTCCTCCAAATAGTCTTTTCTGATCATGGAAGTAAATAATAATAAAAGAAAAAAAAAATGTAATAAAAAAAAAAAAAAATGCACTTAATAGCCCCACCTACCCCAAAGAGAGGACTGTCCTCCACCAAGGTGGCAACGCTAGCCCTAATCAAATATGCACCCATTATTCAAAGACTGTTTTTAATTGAAGCAAAGTACAGTATATAGCTCAATCCTGATCTTCCCCAGTTCATTTGAGGCAAAGAAACAAAGACAAAACCAAAAACAAGGTCCAGCATCCCTGCCAGTATAGGTATAATATGCAGGTGCACATGTACACTGTGGCCATTATCAAACATAACCTAGAACAAAAACAAAGTGTAGGCACACTGCAGAAAGCAAATAGTACTACGTGTAAAAAAAACAACAAAAAAAACACATAGGGTACTTCGTTATTTATTTTTATCAAAAAAGTGTAAAGCCATCGAACCGTGCCCTTTAGGGGTGTGCCTGTTCCCCACACCCTCAGGGGTGGGCAACTTTATTTACTCAGACTTTCACAGGCCATTTTAATCTGGCCAGGTGTCCAGTGCTGGTCCTGCTCTGCCCCGTCTATTTTAGGGTCTGGATGGCACATAGCGAGGCGAGTTACTAGAGTCAGTGACCACCCTGATTAAGTACATGTTGGGGTGGGACGTCTTCTACGCTTTTTTGATCAAAAAATGTTAATCAAGTACACTATGTTTTTACATGTTACCATTTACTTATTGCAGTGTGCCTATGCATTATGCTTTTATTGTAGGTTACACAGAGACAAGACTGTAAAATTAAGATCATAACTAAATTATAGTCCCCTTGAGGATGGTGGGTGGGCTTATTTACTTTTGATCAGAAATGTAAACCACTCAGCTCATGTTTTAATGTGTGTAGCAATAGTGGAGTTTCTGTATTCATTAATTGCAGACCGATATCGCAAATAGTAAATCAAATAAGAATGCCATGTTAGACATGAAACAAATGCCATAAAAATCACATCAATAGCAATTAGAGAATGTGCCATCATACAATGATTTATTGTTTAAATCCGATTTCTAAGTTAAATGTATTTCTTAAAAATGGTATTTTTCTTCAGATCATTAAGAAAAAAACAAAAAAAACAACAAATCTTGCAATTTTCACACTGGTTAGTAGGATGAATATTAAACAACCACTTGTGATTTCCTGAAGCCACATGGACATAGGAAGCAATTGACTGGCTCTGATCCTTTGCATAAAAGCCCTATCTGAACATTCTCTAATCTTGGCAATGTCTACTGTGATGGAAGAGGGAGGAGGGGAGCTGTGACATCACCTACTGGGAATGATGGAGCCTGTATTATCTGCTACACTTCAACCACGTCTGTAATGATAATGAGACTGCTGAAAAGTTTTCTGTACAGTATAGGAAAAGTACAGTATTAAAAACACTTATCAAAAATCAGATTTGAATAGGTCATTTTTGACACGCTTCCTTTTAATGCATGCTTACAAAGGCAAATATGTATCTGTCGATAAAGGCCCGTGGCTAGTGAAATCTGACTAACAGCAAAACTGTCCTCATTGCCTATAAAAAGATACCTGACTATTTGACAGCTTTCATTTGGAGGCCCAGACTATGTTGCGTTGTTCCACTGTTATTCCTCCTAGAAATTTAGGAATAAAATGACAACTCGGCGTTGCCATTCCCTGTGTCAAGAGGGCGTCTCCTCAGTCTGTCACTATAAAAACAAGCATATATCTTTAGGTTTGCACAAATTATCCCAAGATGGATGCACAGCAAAGTATTGAGAGTATGTAGCCACCGGGTCAAGAAGAGCAACCAGATCAACTGACCGGAGTGGCTCTTTGTCAGGACATTCCATTTTCCCTATTTCCAGCATCATTCAGAAGCAATAGAGCATCACACAGGTTGGGGTTGGTAACAGGACACACCTGAGAGTCCAGCAAACAGAAACACTGCACTTCAACCAAGAGCTATTGATCCAAGCGCCACAAATATGCTCTGCCGCAGATGTGACGACACAGCTCAAACACTTCAATCCATCATTAAATGACACAGTCAACACTGCTCATTGCTTAATGAAGATTTACCTTGGTGTCATGACGGAAATTCAGAAGTTTTCATAATTGCCCGTAAAGTTTAAACAAGAACAAAATGATTATTAGCTTAAAGTAGCAGAGCTCATAGGGCTTAATTAAATTAAAATTCTGTATCATAAAAGTTGCTCACTACCAGTGCAATACTACAATTCCAGCTGTAGGAATTACTCAGACTGAACCCAATCAAAAAATACTGCTGCTCTAAAAAGACCTCAGATTTCAATATTAATGGGGCTGTCCGGTTAAAAAAAAAGTAAAGTTATCACCTATCCTCAGGTTAGATTAGATCACTGAACGTGGGGGTCCAAATGCTGAGCTTAGCAGAACTGGGAATTTTACCAGTTACCCAGGCTAAACTGAATTATATTTTTTACATTTTATATTTTTATCAATTTTTTTCTTTTTAAATATCTTA
This sequence comes from Phyllobates terribilis, assembly GCF_046119375.1. Classification (NCBI taxonomy): domain Eukaryota; kingdom Metazoa; phylum Chordata; class Amphibia; order Anura; family Dendrobatidae; genus Phyllobates; species Phyllobates terribilis. Next base: position 972,565,757 of record NW_027362761.1, read on the forward strand.
CTTTAAATTTTTTGTTCACCACAATAGAATTTAAGAATGTGATCCTTTGATCGCTGGTTCTACATACTGCAATACTACAATATATACACTGCAAAAAAAAAACAAAAAATTGAATAGAATTTGTGTTCACCTATGACGCTCATATTATGCATACAAGCACAATTAACGCAATACTAAATTCATAGAGTTATTTTTATATATTTTATTAGTTGTGCACAATAAAAATAATTTGTTCATTTTCTCCATTTTCTGAAAGTCATAACACAGATTTTATGGTCTATTTAGCTACGAGTTTGGTGTTTCGTTTTTTTCTTTGTTTTTTTTGTTTTTTTCAGCATAAGCTTACAATTTTATTGTTATCAATTAAGCTATGCTCACACGTTTTTTTTTACGTCACAAATCTGCAGCAAAACTGATCTCTGGCAGGAAATAAGATGCATCAAAAATGCAGGTTTTGCTGCGTTTATGCTGCGTTTTTTTCACTGTCCTTCTGTCTCTATTTATGCGTGTACATGCAAGTTCTGTGAAAAAAAGAACCCCATTCTATTTCGCCATCAAAAACGTCTATGCGTTTTTTCAGTGTTCTTTTCACCACCCATTACTTCCTATGGGTGAAAAAACACTGAAAGAAGTGACATGCTCTATTCTCCAAAAACCCAACCAAGGCACAAAATATGCAATAAAAAAATACAAGATGTGGGAACAGAGAATTTTGGTTTCTCATAGGACTTTGCTGGTGCTGCAAAACACAGCTGAAAATTTGCAGCAAAATACCCTGAAAGACACAACATGTGTGAACATAGCCTTACAGTTAAGTACGACTTTTTGATCATCTTATTTTCTTCCTTGTGAGATAAAGGATGGGAACAACAAATAGCAATTTTGCTATTTTTTGTATCATTGTATGGGTTAAACAGAGCGGTTTATCAACTAGATCATTATGGATATGGCAATATCAAACGTGTCTTTTTTTTCTTCCTATTTGTTTTTAATAACACAATTTAAATACGGAAATTGTTGTATTAGGCATTTTATTATTTCATTATTTTCTTTAAATATTTTTAAAGGGAACACGTCAGGCCCCCTGACTTTCCCCAACTGCTAATAAAGCAGTATGCATAGGGATTTCTGCATTCCGAATGTGTTTTATATAGGCACTTCAGTGCTTTATATAGGCACTAGTGTTGAGCCACCCCCGCAGTGTTCGGGTTCGGTTCGGTTCGTCGAACACCGGGATGTTCGAGGAACTGTTCGTCGAACACCTTAGAACACGGTCGAACACGGTTAAAACCAATGGCAGGCAAACAAAAACACATAGAAACACATAGAAAACACCTTCAAAGGTGTCCAAAAGCTGACAAACTGCTCAGAAGACGCTCTCTTTAAAAAAGTCGGCCGGCAATTCAGCAGCGGCATACACCGGTACCCGACAATTTAGACAAGAAGGAATAGAGCATCACACATAGATTAGATAGATAGAAACATGTCAGTCACACATATAAGAAGCACAGTGATAGTGTTGGTTACTGTACTTGTCATTTAGTGTAAAGGATTTATTTAAAAAAATAATAGTGTTTTCATGGACCGTCTCTTTAAAAAAGCCGGCCGGCAATTCAGCAGTGGTACCCGACAATTTATAACAGAAAGAATAGAGCTTCACACATAGATAGATATAAACATGCCAATCACATATATAATAAGTACAGTGATAGTGTTGGTTACTGTACTTGTCATTTAGTGTAAAGGATTTATTTAAAAAAATAATAGTGTTTTCATGCACCATCTCTTTAAAAAAGCCGGCCGGCAATTCAGTACCCGACAATTTAGAATAGAAAGAATAAAGAATCACACATAGATTAGATAGATAGAAACGTGTGAGTCACATATATATGAAGTACAGTGACAGTGTTGCTTACTGTACTTGTCATTTAGTGTAAAGGATTTATTAAAAAAAATAATAGTGTTTTCATGCACCGTCTCTTTAAAAAAGCCGGCCGGCAATTCAGCATCTGTACCCGACAATTTATAACAGACAGAATAGAGAATCACACATAGATTAAGTAGATAGAAACATGTCAGTCACATATATAATAAGTACAGTGACAGTGTTGCTTACTGTACTTGTCATTTAGTGTTAAAATAAAGGATTTATTTAAAAAAAAATTGGCGTGGGGGTCCCCGTAATTTTAGGCTCTAGCGGAGAGGTTAAGCAGACGGCTGGGGCAGATGTTTGAAGCCTGGGAAGGGGGTAATACCCACAGAGCTTCCCAGGCTACTAATATCAGCCCCCAGCTGAATACCTAGCCTTTACTAGCTATTAAAATGGGGGACCCCCCCAAAAAAATGACGTGGGGTCCCCCCTATTTTAATAGCTAGCAAAGGCTAGGCAGACAGCTGGGGGCTGATATTAATAGCCCAGGAAGGGTACCATGAATATTGGCCCCCTCCCAGGCTAGAAACACCAGCCGTCAGCCGCCCCAGAAATGGCGCATCGATAGGATGCGCCAATTCTGGCACTTAGCCTCGCTCTTCCCACTGCCCTGTAGCGGTGGCAGTGGGGTAATAGGGCTGGGGTTGATTTCAGCTTATAATGCCAGCTGACATCAAGCCCAGGTTAGTAATGGAGAGGCGTCTATGAGACACCCCCATTACTAACCCCATAGTCAAAGTTAAAAGAAAACACAAACACCCAGAATAAAGTCCTTTAATTGAAATAAAGACACAATTCTTTATTGTTCTAAATTAAACCATATTTACCACCACGCCCATTCCAGCTGAAGCAAACGATCTCCTGCAATAAAAGAAAAATAATAAAGCAACCTCATCCTTACCTTTCCATGGATCCCACGACTGCTTCAGCTCTGCTACATCGAGATGACAGGCTGGACCGCAGCAGAACGCTGTCATCCAGCCTGTCATCCCGCAGACACTGAGAAGCGCAGGCATGCTTGCGCTCCTCAGTGTCTCTCTGTGACGGCATCCAGATGAGCCGAGGTCATGTCCAACGAAATCAGCTCACCTCATGCACGTCACTGACAGCGTGGGAGAATTCTCCTGCACTCAGCGCTTCAGCGTGAGAATTTTCCCACGCTGTCAGTGACGTGCATGAGGTGAGCCGAGTTCATTGGACATGAATGAGCTCACCTCATGCACGTCACTGACAGCGTGGGAGAATTCTCACGCTGAAGCGCTGAGTGCAGGAGAATTTTCCCACGCTGTCAGTGACGTGCATGAGGCTGATATTTAAATTTGGCGCACAAATCGGTGATTGGTCGCGGGCAGCGTCCGCGACCAATCAGCACGGTAGTGTTTAACTTTGGCGGCAAGATCAGTGATTGGTCGCGCGCCAAGACCGCGACCAATCACCGATTTGGGCGCCACATTTAAATATCGGCCGCGACCAATCAGCACAGCGTTGTTTAAATGTGGATCCAAGATCGGTGATTGGTCGCGGCCGATATTTAAATTTGGCGCACAAATCTATGATTGGTCGCGGGCAGCGTCCGCGACCAATCACAGTAGTGTTTAACTTTGGCGGCAAGATCAGTGATTGGTCGTGGTCAAGACGGCGACCAATCACCGATTTGTGCGGCACATTTAAATAACGGCCGCGACCAATTGGATGTCAGCGCCGCTCCCCGGTCCTCCCTTCACACCCTAGCCGCATGGATGTCAGCGGCGCTGCCTGTGCGGATACTTCCGCTGCGAGAACCCGGGACATGAGCGGGCGCTCGCAGCAGAAGTATCCCGACCCGCAGCGCCGCTCCCCGGTCCTCCCTTCACACCCTAGCCACTGATGTCCCCACAGTATCCGCATGGTGTTACAAAGGTCCGGACATTTGTGTTAAAAATCGCTGATTGGTCGCTGGCGCTGCCCGCGACCAATCACCGATTTGGGCGCCAAATTTAAATATCAGCCGCGACCAATCACCGATTTGGGCGCCAAATTTAAATATCCTCCGCGACCAATCACCCATCTTGGCTCCACATTTAAACACCGCTGTACTGATTGGTCGCAGACGCTATTTAAATGTGGCGCCAAAATCGGTGATTGGTCGCGCCCAGCGTCGGCGACCAATCAGCACAGCGGTGTTTAAATGTGGAGCCAAGATTGGTGATTGGTTGCGGCCGATATTTAAATTTGGCGCCCAAATCGGTGATTGGTCGCAGGCAGCGCCAGCGACCAATCAGCGATTTTTAACACAAATGTCCGGATCTTTGTAACACCATGCGGATACTGTGGGGATATCAGCGGCTAGGGTGTCAAGGGAGGATCGGGGAGCGGCGCTGCGGGTCGGGATACTTCCGCTGCGAGCAGTCGCTCATCTCCCGGCTTCTCGCAACGGAAGAATCCGACCAGGCAGCGGCGCTCCCCGGTCCTCACCAATAAGATTAGCTGATTGGTCGCGCTCTCCGCACGCGACCAATCAGTGATCTTGGCGCTAAAGTTAAACACCGCTCTGCTGATTGGTCGCGGACGCTGCCCGCGACCAATCACCGATTTGGGCGCCACATTTAAATAGCGGCCGCGACCAATCAGCGAGCTTGGCGCCAAATTTAAACAACGCTCTGCTGATTGGACGCGTCTGGCGTCCGCGACCAATCAACGAGATTGGCGCCAAATTTAAACCCCGCTCTGCTAATTGGTCGCGGATGCCGGCCGCGACTAATCAGCATTATTGGCGCCAAATTTAAACCCCGCTCTGCTGATTGATCGCGGTCGCCGTCCGCGACCAATCAGTAGTATTGGCGCCAAATTTAAACCCTGCTCGGCTGATTGGTCACAGTTGCCTTCCGCGACCAATCAGCGATTTTGACGCCAAATTTAAACACCGCTCTGCTGATTGGTCGCGGCCGGCGATTGCGACCAATCAGCATTATTGGCGCCAAATTTAAACCCCGCTCTGCTGATTGGTCGCGACCGCCGGCCGCAACTAATCAACATTGTTGCCGCCAAACTTAAACACCGCTCTGCAGAATGGTCGAGGTCGTGACCAATCACCATTATTGGCGCCAAATTTAAACACCGCTTTGCTGATTGGTCGCGGTTGCTGGCAGCGACCAGTCAGCGATTTTGGCGCCAAATTTAAACACCGCTCTGCTGATTGCGCCGGGTCTGCCGCATACATATTCTAGAATACCCGATGCGTTAGAATCGGGCCACCATCTAGTTTCATGAAATAATTTTAAAAAAAATTTTCGTGGGGCTTCGCACTATATTTGTGTCCAGCCAGGTACAGCAGGCAGGAACGGGCTGCCCCCAACCACCAGCTGCCTATTTTTACCTGGCCGGACACAACAATATAGGGAAGCCCTTTTTTTCTTAATTATTTCATGAATTTCATGAAATAATTAAAAAAAAAAAAATACGTGGGGCTTCGCCCTATTTTTGTGTCCAGCCAGGTACAACTAGGCAGCTGGGGGCTGGAATCTGCAGCGCAGTGAGGCCCAAGCTTTCTGGGCCCCACCCGCTGCAAATTGCAGTCCGCAGCCACCCCGGAAAATGGCGCGTTCATAGAAGCGCCATCTTCTGGCGCTGTACCCAACTCATCCAGGGCCCTGGTGCGGTGGCTCACTGGGTAATAAAGGGGTTAGGGCCAGCTTGGCATTATCAGCTGGCCCTAAGCCCGAAATTCATGGGGTCACACCAATATTAGACATGACCACTATGAATTTCTAGTAAAGTATTTAAAAAAAAACACAACACCCAGAATAAAGTCCTTTAATTGAAATAAACACACAATTCTTTATTGTTCTAAATTAAACCATACTTACCATCACGCCCATTCCAGCTGAAGCCAAAGATCTCCTGCAATAAAAGTAAAATAATAAAGCAACCTCATCCTTACCTTTCCATGGTTCCCACGACAGCTTCAGCTCTGCTACATCGAGATGACAGGCTGGACCGCAGGAGAACGCTGCCATCCAGCCTGTCATCCCGCAGACACTGAGAAGCGCAGGCTTGCTTGCGCTCCTCAGTGTCTGGCTGTGACGGCATCCAGATGAGCCGAGGTCATGTCCAATGAACTCAGCTCACCTCATGTACGTCACTGACAGCGTGGAAGAATTCTCCTGCACTCAGCGCTTCAGCGTGAGAATTCTCCCACGCTGTCAGTGACGTACATGAGGTCAGCTGAGTTCAATGGACATGAATGAGCTCACCTCATGCACGTCACTGACAGCGTGGGAAAATTCTCCTGCACTCAGCGCTTCAGCGTGAGAATTTTCCCACGCTGTCAGTGACGTGCATGAGGTGAGCTCATTCATGTCCAATGAACTCGGCTCACCTCATGCACGTCACCGACAGCGTGGGAAAATTCTCACGCTGAAGCGCTGAGTGCAGGAGAATTCTCCCACGCTGTCAGTGACGTGCATGAGGTGAGCCGAATTCATTGTCGGCTCATCTGGATGCCGTCACAGCGAGACCCTGAGGAGCGCAAGCATGCCTGCGCTTCTCAGTGTCTGCGAGATGACAGGCTGGATGGCAGCGTTCTGCTGCGGTCCAGCCTGTCATCTCAATGTAGCAGATCTGAAGCTGTCCTGGGAACCATGGAAAGGTAAGGATGAGGTTGCTTTATTATTTTACTTTTATTGCAGGAGATCGTTGGCTTCAGCTGGAATGGGCGTGATGGTAAGTATGGTTTAATTTAGAACAATAAAGAATTGTGTCTTTATTTCAATTAAAGGACTTTATTCTGGGTGTTTGTGTTTTCTTTTAACTTTGACTATGGGGTTAGTAATGGGGGTGTCTCAGACGCCTCTCCATTACTAACCTGGGCTTGATGTCAGCTGGCATTATAAGCTGACATCAACCCCAGCCCTATTACCCCACTGCCACCGCTACAGGGCAGTGGGAAGAGCGAGGCTAAGTGCCAGAATTGGCGCATCCTATGGATGCGCCATTTCTGGGGCGGCTGATGGCTGGTGTTTCTAGCCTGGGAGGGGGCCAATATTCATGGTACCCTTCCTGGGCTATTAATATCAGCCCCCAGCTGTCTGCCTAGCCTTTGCTAGCTATTAAAATAGGGGGGACCCCACGTCATTTTTTTGGGGGGGGGGGTCCCCCATTTTAATAGCTAGTAAAGGCTAGGTATTCCGCTGGGGGCTGATATTAGTAGCCTGGGAAGCTCCGTGGGTATTACCCCCTTCCCAGGCTTCAAACATCTGCCCCAGCCGTCTGCTTAACCTCCGCTAGAGCCTAAAATTACGGGGAACCCCACGCCAATTTTTTTTTAAATAAATCCTTTATTTTAACACTAAATGACAAGTACAGTAAGCAACACTGTCACTGTACTTCATATATATGTGACTGACATGTTTCTATCTATCTATCTATCTATCTATCTATCTAATCTATGTGTGATTCTCTATTCTTTCTATTTCAAATTGTCGGGTACCGCTGCTGAATTGCCGGCCGGCTTTTTTAAAGAGACGGTGCATGAAAACGCTATTATTTTTTTTGATAAATCCTTTACACTAAATGACAAGTACAGTAATCAACACTGTCACTGTACTTCATATATATGTGGCGGACATGTTTCTATCTATCTAATCTATGTGTGAAGCTCTATTCTTTCGGTTCTAAATTGTCGGGTACCGCTGTCTGCCGCTGCTGAATTGCCGGCTTTTCATGTTTCACTGTTAGCACTGTTCCCATCGATTTGGGCAATCACTGTAATGCCACAACCACCATGGCTGTGGCATTACAGTGAGTGGCAGACAATCCCTGCATGATTGGTGCTCTAAATAGCGCCAGACATGCAGGACACGCTTTTGGTGCACGAACAGTTATCGAACATAACCTCGAACAGCCGAATTTTTTGCAAATCGTTCGGGTTCGTCGAACAACTCGAACACCGCCCAAAACAGCTCGAATTTGAGATTGGATAACAGTTCTAGTCGAACACCGCTCATCTCTAATAGGCACTTCAGTGCTTTATATACAGTTAGGTCCATATATATTTGGACAGAGACAACATTTTTCTAATTTTGGTTCTAGACATTACCACAATGAATTTTAAACAAAACAATTCAGATGCTGTTGAAGTTCAGACGTTCAGCTTTCATTTGAGGGTATCCACATTAAAACTGGATGAAGGGTTTAGGAGTTTCAGCTCCTTAACATGTGCCACCCTGTTTTTAAAGGGACCAAAAGTAATTGGACAATTGACTCCAAGGCTATTTCATGGACAGGTGTGGGCAATCCCTTCATTATGTCATTCTCAATTAAGCAGATAAAAGGCCTGGAGTTGATTTGAGGTGTGGTGCTTGCATTTGGAAGGTTTTGCTGTGAAGTAAACATGCGGTCAAAGGAGCTCTCCATGCAGGTGAAACAAGCCATCCTTAAGCAGAAAAAAACAGAAAAAAAAACATCCGAGAAATTGCTACAATATTAGGAGGGGCAAAATCTACAGTTTGGTACATCCTGGGAAAGAAAGAAAGCACTGGTGAACTCATCAATGCAAAAAGACCTGGGCGCCCACGGAAGACAACAATGGTGGATGATCGCAGAATAATCTCCATGGTGAAGAGAAACCCCTTCACCACAGCCAACCAAGTGAACAACACTCTCCATAAAGAGAAGACTGCATGAAAGTAAATACAGAGGGTTCACTGCACGGTGCAAGCCACTCATAAGCATCAAGAATAAAAAGGCTAGACTGGACTTTGCTAAAAAAAGCCAGCACAGTTCTGGAAGAACATTCTTTGGACAGATGAAACCAAGATTAACCTCTACCAGAATGATGGAAAGAGAAAAGTATGGCGAAGGGGGGGGGGGGGGTACAGCTCATGATCCAAAGCATACCACATCATCTGTAAAACACGGCGGAGGCAGTGTGATGGCTTGGGCATGCATGGCTGCCAGTGGAACTGGGTCACTAGTGTTTATTGATGATGTGACACAGGACAGAAGCAGCCGAATGAATTCTGATGTATTCCGAGCCATACTGTGTGCTCAGATCCAGCCAAATGCAGCCAAACTGATTGTCCATCTGTAGTATGAAACGACGACCAATGACCCAAAACATAAAGCCAAAGCAACCCAGGAGTTTATTAAAGCAAAGAAGTGGAATATTCTTGAATGGCCAAGTCAGTCACCTGATCTCAACCCAATTGAGCATGCATTTCACTTGTTAAAGACTAAACTTCAGACAGAAAGGCCCACAAACAAACAGCAACTGAAAACCACCGCAGTGAAGGCCTGGCAGAGCATCAAAAAGGAGGAAACACAGCGTCTGGTGATGTCCATGAGTTCAAGACTTCAGGCAGTCATTGCCAACAAAGGGTTTTCAACCAAGTACTAGAAATGAACATTTAATTTACAATTATTTAATCTGTCCAATTACTTTTGGTCCCTTTAAAAACAGGGTGGCACATGTTAAGGAGCTGAAACTCCTAAACCCTTCATCCAATTTTAATGTGGATACCCTCAAAGGAAAGCTGAAAGTCTGAACTTCAACTGCATCTGAATTGTTTTGTTTAAAATTCATTGTGGTAATGTCTAGAACCAAAATTAGAAAAATGTTGTCTCTGTCCAAATATATATGGACCTAACTGTAGGCACTTCAGTGCTTTATATAGGCACTTCAGTGCTTTATATAGGCACTTCAGTGCTTTATATAGGCACTTCAGTGCTTTATATAGGCACTTCAGTGCTTTAAGGGTGAGAGTGGGGTTTACTACTGCAGCATATGCAAATAAGTCAGGACAAGTCTGGGGAAGTCTTTCTCCAGTCTAGTCCTGTCCTAGATCTTCTAATCATGCTTTATTGAGCTTAACTGACAGCCTACATAATGGTAGGACCGCTAGAAGCTTTATGCAGGCTGACAATAACGCCCAAGGAGGTGTGATTATAACATCAGAAGTAGGGAAAGATGCCACTTCGGACTAGACCTGATAAGTTCCCTTTAAGCCCCCCCATTTTTATTGTGTATTCAGCCTGTCAGTCAATATATAGGCAATATATTAGGCCCTGCCAGAGCAATCATGAGGCACCTGGCGATCACAACGTAGAGGTAGGTGATGGAGTGACAGAGAAAGCCTCTTCCTTCAATTTAACCACTTAAATGCTGTTATCACTATTAACAGCTGCATTTAAGGTGTTCGCCTGCCAGGACTGGAGCAGTTGCATAAGGAGCAGACAATGCTTTACAGCCTGGTTGTTGTTAATGATGGGTGGGTGGCCTTTGGATCTCACTGGTGCACTAACAGCACTTGCAAGATCAACCGGTATGTCATGGTATCAGTTGCCCGAGCATGACATTACCTTTTTCCAGCCCATGAGGAAAAGTGTAAGGGGTTGATCCATCTCAGAAATTTATGGAAAATACTGAAGATATGCCAAAATATTTGATAGCTGAAGACCCCTTTGGGTTGGCATGGTCAGTTCACAGTAAGAACGGTCAATAAGAGACTTTGCATGAAACATTTGGATCTCAGATGAAATGGATGAGACATGGCCTTGTTATCCATGTTACCATGTAGTACGTTGGAGAAGGGCTAACTATTCTTTTTACAGGCCATGAATTTGTTTGCGCTAAGACATTGGAAAGCTTCAGTGACCCACATCAATATGGGTTTCGCAAAGATCAATCCTCAGGAGCACACTGCTCCGTGGTCTCTTGCATGATGGGGTATGTGATCCTGAAAATTGACAGTTTAGACCAAAACATGTCCGAGAGTTGGAGAGCAGAGACACTGAAGCTAGCCAGATCCAGCCAGCTTCAGAGCAGAACTTCCTATAGCTATATCAAAGAGATTTCAAATGCTGCGCTCCTTGCCTTGCGATTAGCCACCGCTGATAGACTGCAGAGGAGATTTGGTTCATGTTATTTACCTTCAATAATAAATTTCAATGTTTTCATTAAATTCTAAAACTGTTGCATTAGGAAATAGGTTCCTTTTATATCCATTATATATACTTATTTCATGTAATGTTGTACAATGGCCATGGTTTTCCAATAACTGATATCCAACCATAAATGTGAATGTCTCTTGCTGTATATAGATTGTACTTTTTTTTTCTGCCGCTCTACTATTTCACAAGGGGCCTGCCTGTCAATGCTTTCCATAATGTTTTCACAATCTGAAGGGCTCTCTGCTGTCCTAACAATGAATTCTCTCTTGAGTAATTGGTAAGATAATATTTCTGATGCATTGTAAGGACATAAAAAAACCTTCTTCACGTTTCCCTATCACAGGCTACTTGCATGCAGTCAGCCCATTGACAGGGCGCTCAATAGCCTCCAGCTCTCAATGGCTTTTAGGATGTGGGATGTGTACAAAGCAAGTCAGACAGACAATCTATTCGGTCCATAGGCAACGCCACACACCAGGCCAATGTTTACAGCTATGGAGTTGGACTCCTCGAAATGGGTAACTGAACTTTTTCATGTTCATATAATTGCACTAAATAAAATATAGTCGTCAACTGATCTAGGAACAGTAGCAGAAGGGTAAAACTAATGAACTTTATTAGAAAATGTTTAAAATCAGACCCAAAGTGCAAAATGTGCACCACATGTATAAAATGAACTAATAGTACTAAGACAGGTATAAATAAATACCAATAGAGCTAAAATTGTCCCCAAAATTTGATTGGGGCAAATAAGACCCTGTGAATATGATCCTATAATGTAAATATGCCCACCTCGTTAAGGTGAGATGGTAGAGTCTTTACTTAGATGAACTCCACACACAGATCATATCAAAATTAGCAGGATTCCAAACCAAAATGTAGAACACAAGCGACGCCAAGTACAATACGCAAGTCTACACTCTAAATAAGGCCTTACGGAACCGACAGGCTAAATTAGTAAATTGCAGATCAGCCAGACAAGTATTAAGATTTGAGGCAAACCATATCAATTGTGGTTTGACTATACACAAAACCACACAATCATTCCACCATACATTGTGGTATGGAAAAAGTATCATCCACTCATAGGATATGTATTATCAACTTATCTGACCCTCTATTGGTGGCAGTATTAAATAGGCGGGCTCCCGACGCGTTTCCCTTTAGTCATCAGGGGAGCTCATTGCCCAGACTTATGCCCCCATCTCCTTAGATACATAGCAAGGCTGGCGTGATCACAGTGAGTGACCATAGTGCAATTTATGCATGTGCTGCACACTGGTAAAAAACGGCGTGCTTCCGTGTATGACGCAATATCCTGTGTGCGGCCCATACTGTCGCCGGGTATGAGACAAGATCCGGTCAATGGACCGCAAGTGGAGCGCATAGCTTCTGCGCATGCGCAGACGGTAAGCAATGGATTTCCTTGTTCATACCTCGTGCTGGCAGGGGGGCGTGTTTACTAACACACGCCCTCCACAATGACACTCCGGATGCAGGGCTCCTTTCGATATGTCTGCATCACTACTGATATGATCTAGCGAGCTCACATCAAAATATTTGTGAGATCATGAGGGATCACATGCCACAGAGTAAAGTGCAGTGCCTAGTCAAGGTAAATAGATAAATACAAAAAACGTAAGGATCACCAAAAACCAAGAATATAATGGATATGCTATGAGTTACCTCAATTCAGAGGCAATATGAGATCACAAAAGTATAACTGGTGGGGGGGCCCCCGAGCTCGCATGGACCCGAACGAACTAAGAGAGGGGTAAAAGGGTAGAAAGACAGGGTGAGAAGTGAAGGGAGAGGAAATAGAAGAAGGAACTAACATGGCCCTGGCAATTAGCTAATCTTAATACTGGCCCTGCCTGTCGTGGAGGTTGGCACCCTAGGGGGTTAACAAGATTGGCGAAAAAAGAGGAGAGTAGATTCAGCTCACCTGATTGCTGTAGGCTTTGGAAGGAAGCACGGGTACGTGTGGCCTCACGTGTTTGCATGAAAAAAAAAGTTGAAGAAACCAGCTTCCAAAAGTGCAAATATTTATAGAAGCAAATGCACGCAGTTTAAAAATTTCCAAATTACATCGGGGAATCTCACATGGAAAAAACGCAACGCGTTTCGAACACAGAGCTGTGTTCTTTGTCAAAGCTGACATGCATATGACACACTATAGTATTATATCCAATAACAACCAATCAGATCGCTATGCTTGGTCACATGAGCGTGTGAATAGGGTGCATAATTAGTGTGAGCCAATCACATAAAATGGAAAAAACAATAAAACCATTATGGAGAGAGAGAACAAAAAAAGAGATAAAATTCATTTTAACATAGAATGTTACATGAAATAAATAAAATAAACTGACAGAAACATGAAGTAGAATCAATAATGAAACATGATTTCACGGCGTGCATTGAGTCCGTCTGGGAAACGGGATCCAAGGTTGTAAATCCAGAATGCTTCTCTGGTGAGTAAACGGTGTCTGGAATCTCCTCCTCGATGTGCAGGTTTAACCCTCTCTATACCAATGACCTGTAGAGAACTGCACGATCTCTGGTGAAATTGAATAAAATGCCTAGAGGCATGTGAAATATTACGGTTGGTACTAGAAAGAGAAGATATATCAGTTAAATGTTCTGAAATGCGAACTTTAAGATTTCTTGTTGTGCAACCAACATATATAAGATCACAAATTTTGCATAGAATTATATAAACCACATTTGTGCTGTTACAATTTATGTGTCCTTTGATTTTGAAGGTTTCTGTGTGGTTATAATTGAAAAATTCTTTAGTAGCTGATGTATATTTGCATGTCCGACATCTATTTTGGCCGCACTTATAGAAACCAGAGTAATTTAGCCAAGTATTACTTTTTAAATTATTAGAGGAGAAAAAAGACGGTGAAACGATGTTACCAATAGTGACAACTCTCCTTTCTACTACAGAGCAATTGGATTGTAAAATTTTAGATAAAGTTGCATCCGCATACAAAATGGATATGTGTTTGAAAAAATTAGATTTGATTATATTAAACTGAGGGCTATACTGCAATGACAGGACTAGTCTATTAGAATTATTGTGAACAATACGTGGTCCCAAATTTTGGTGTCTCTTGTGTTTGATTATATGTTTGGCTCTGCTCAGGGTCCATTTAGGATACCCCCTTTCTGAAAGATTGGACCATGTATGTGTAAGTTCTGTAGATAGTGTTTTCATCATTGCAGTTCCTTACAACACGTGTGAATTCACCCACAGGTAATGCTTTGATAGTATGGGGCGGATGACTACTACTTGCATGCAAAATAGTATTTCCAGACTGTGGTTTACAGTAAGTACTAGTCAATATGTGTTGATCTGGAATGCCCCGCAAATTCAAATCCAAAAATGAAATGGCAGAAATTTCAACCCTATGCGTAAATGTTAGATTGCAATGATTGACATCTAAATATTGCACAAAGTCGGGTATGGCAGACACATCGCCCGACCAAACGAACAGTAGGTCATCTATGTACCTGCCATACCAGACCGGGTGTTTGGTAAAAGGATTATCAGTACTGTAAGATAACCTTCCTCCCAATAGGCCATAACTAGATTGGCTAATGATGGAGAGTGTTTAGCACCCATTGACACGCCTCTAGATTGTAAATAATATTGGCCATCTTGTCTGACAAGATTTTGCATGGATTGCTTGTGACGCAACGGCATTATATACCTCAATCCCCCGAGAAATTGCAGTGGAAGCACTCTCATATCATCTGAAAAAATATAGTGATTATACGGAAGACCTATGTACATTTATTATACAAGTGGTCAATTTTCTTATGACATGTAATTATTTTTCTTTTGATGGCCAATATTATTTACAATCTAGAGGCGTGTCAATGGGTGCTAAACACTCTCCATCATTGGCCAATCTAGTTATGGCCTATTGGGAGGAAGGTTATCTTTACAGTACTGATAATCCTTTCACCAAACACCCGGTCTGGTATGGCAGGTACATAGATAACCTACTGTTCGTTTGGTCGGGCGATGTGTCTGCCATACCCGACTTTGTGCAATATTTAGATGTCAATCATTGCAATCTAACATTTACGCATAGGGTTGAAATTTCTGCCATTTCATTTTTGGATTTGAATTTGCGGGGCATTCCAGATCAACACATATTGACTAGTACTTACTGTAAACCACAGTCTGGAAATACTATTTTGCATGCAAGTAGTAGTCATCCGCCCCATACTATCAAAGCATTACCTGTGGGTGAATTCACACGTGTTGCAAGGAATTGCAATGATGAAAACACTATCTACAGAACTTACACATACATGGTCCAATCTTTCAGAAAGGGGGTATCCTAAATAGACCCTGAGTAAAGCCAAACATATAATCAAACACAAGAGACACCAAAATTTGGGACCACGTATTGTTCACAATAATTCTAATAGACTAGTCCTGTCATTGCAGTATAGCCCTCAGTTTAATATAATCAAATCTATTTTTTTCAAACACATATCCATTTTGTATGAGGATGCAACTTTATCTAAAATTTTACAATCCAATTGCTCTGTAGTAGAAAGGAGAGTTGTCACTATTGGTAACATCGTTTCACCGTCTTTTTTCTCCTCTAATAATTTAAAAAGTAATACCTGGCTAAATTACTCTGGTTTCTATAAGTGCGGCCAAAATAGATGTCGGACATGCAAATATACATCAGCTACTAAAGAATTTTTCAATTATAACCACACAGAAACCTTCAAAATCAAAGGACACAAATTGTAACAGCACAAATGTGGTTTATATAATTCTATGCAAAATTTGTGATCTTATATATGTTGGTTGCACAACAAGAAATCTTAAAGTTCGCATTTCAGAACATTTAACTGATATATCTTCTCTTTCTAGTACCAACCGTAATATTTGACATGCCTCTAGGCATTTTATTCAATTTCACCAGAGATCGTGCAGTTCTCTACAGGTCATTGGTATAGAGAGGGTTAAACCTGCACATCGAGGAGGAGATTCCAGACGCCGTTTACTCACCAGAGAAGCATTCTGGAATTACAACCTTGGATCCCGTTTCCCAGACGGACTCAATGCACGCCGTGAAATCATGTTTCATTATTGATTCTACTTCATGTTTCTGTCAGTTTATTTTATTTATTTCATGTAACATTCTATGTTAAAATGAATTTTATCTCTTTTTTTGTTCTCTCTCTCCATAATGGTTTTAGTTTTTTCCATTTTATGTGATTGGCTCACACTAATTATGCACGCTATTCACACTCTCATGTGACCAAGCATATCGATCTGATTGGTTGTTATTGGAAATAATACTATAGAGTGTCATATGCATGTCAGCTTTGACAAAGAACACAGCTCTGTGTTCGAAACGCGTTGCGTTTTTTCCATGTGAGATTCCCCGATGTAATTTGGAAATTTTTAAACTGCGTGGATTTGCTTCAATAAATATTTGCACTGTTGGAAGCTGGTTTCTTCAACTTTTTTTTTTTTTTTAACGAGATTGGCGCCCCCACTCCTCGGCGGCTGACCCTAAACTAGCTAATCCCCAATAAAGCCCTCTCACTACAAAAAAAGAAATGAAAGATAGTTGCTCATTAAGACCATGTGGTTGCAATGTTTTTCACCCTTAAAAATAAAAGTAAGAGCATGCCTCCACAATGTGGGGATCCTGGGTCCATCGATGTATTCCTCGATCTGGTCACTAAAGACATTATGGACCTACCCTCTACAGATTTTACTTCTAGAAACAATCTTACTGAACTAGAAATGCAAAGTCTTTGTGGTCTTGAAAGGGACACCAAGATTACTATTAAAAAATCTGATAAGGGGGGAACATAGTAGTCATGAATACCGTTGACTATAAAGAAATGTGTATGGCACTGCTTAAGGATCGTACGAGCTATGAAGTTGTTGCTACTAATCCCATGGTAGATTTGTTGAAGGAGTTGAGGCAATTAGTTGATGAGGGAGTTGCCACTGGAGTCATAGATAAAAAAGAAAGATTTCCTGTGTCCACAGTACCCCACTATGGCCACTTTTTATTGTCTTCCTAAAATACACAAGGGGTGTAATCCCCTTAAGGGCAGACCCATCGTGGCGGGTACAAATAGTCTCACACAAGGTTTGGGTATTTATCTTGATCGTATACTTAAACCTTTTGTGGGGTCCCTGAGCTCGTACGTTCGCGACACTACAGATTTATTATGAAAACTGGATGGTATCTGCCTCGAGCCCGACATCATATTGTGTAGCATTGACGTGGAAGAGTTATATACATCTATTCCACATGTTATGGGTCTCAAAGCTGTGGACCACTATCTAGGTACTAGAGGCTGCCAATTCAGTAGACATAACACTTTTGTTCTACGTTCCCTTGAATTTTGTCTCACCAAGAACTTTTTTCTCTTTGACAATAAGTACTCCCACCAGCTTAGGGGCACAGCAATGGGGAGCCCTTGTGCTCCCTCATATGATAATTTGCTCCTGGGCTGGTGGGAGGAAACAAAGGTCTTTTGTGAACCTGCCATTCCTTTTTGTGACAGCGTCGTCATTTGGCTCCGGTACATTGACGACGTTTTTGTCTGTCATATGGAGAGTATCAGAGTCTCTCTTTGGTGAATTTGTTGCGCAACTTAACACAAATGATATCGGTCTGCGCGTCATGTATGAGAGTAACCGGAACGTACTGCCGTTTCTCGATGTCTGCATCCAGAAAAAAAGAAATGGGGAATGGAGTACAAGCAATTATAGGAAACCTACAGCCACCAATTCCCTCTTGAGGTGGGAGAGTGGACATCCTGGCCCGCTAAAAAGGGGAATCCCTAAAGGGCAATATTTGAAGATAAATAAAAATTGTTCGGACCTCGATGTTTTTAAAAAACAGGCCAGTGACTTACGTGAACGGTTTGTCGAAACAGGTTATCCTAAAAACATTCTTACAGAGGCTTATAAAAACTCCCTGTCTAAAGATCGTAAGGCCCTACTGACCCCTAAAGTTGTGAAGGAAGAGTCGGGTGTTTCCAGGCTTATAACCACGTTCTAAAATGGGGCTAACAGGGTTAGGGAGATCCTCAAACGCCATTGGCCTATTCTGCTTATGGATGCAGACATCAGAGAGGCGGTAGGTCCTTTTCCACAGATCACCTTTTGCAAGGGCAGGTCCCTTAGAGATAGGTTGGTCCACAGCTATTTTAAGGAGACCCCTGATCCATCATGGTTGGGGAACCAAGCCAAGGGCAGCTACAGATGTAGCAGCTGTAGTGCTTGTGAGTCAGTGACAAAGGGCAGGACGTTCAGTAGCAATGTGACTAGGAAGGACTACACTATACGACAATTCATCAACCATCGCACCACTGGACTGATATACAAGGCCACATGCCTTTGTGGCATTGAACATGTGGGTAAGACAAAACGCGAGTTCCGAAGGAGAATCAGAGAGCATATATGTGATATTATAAATAAACGTGACACTCCAATTGCAAATCATGTCAATGGAGAACATAATGGAGATACCAGTTACATTCAGTTTATGGGTATTGATAGGATTAAACCTCCTGACAGAGGAGGTAATTGGGACCAAAAGATCCTACAGAGAGAATGCAAATGGACTTCTGGTTAAAAACAATGCAACCACATGGTCTTAATGAGCAACTATCTTTCATTCCTTTTTTGTAGTGAGAGGGCTTTATTAGGGATTTGCTAGTTTAGGGTAAGCAGTCGAGGAGTGGGGGGCGCCAATCTCGCTAACCCCCTAGGGTGCCAATCTCCATGACAGGCAGGGCCAGTATTAAGATTAGCTAATCACCAGGGCCATGTTAGAAGAAGGAACTATTCCCTCTCCCTTCACTTCTCAACCCGTCTTTCTACCCTTTTACCCCTCACTTAGTTCGGGTCCATGTGAGCTCGGGGACCCCCCCACCAGTTATACTTTTGTGATCTCATATTGCCTCTGAATTGAGGTAACTCATAGCATATCCATTATATTCTTGGTTTTTGGTGATCCTTACGTTTTTTGTATTTATCTATTTACCTTGACTAGGCACTGCACTTTACTCTGTGGCATGTGATCCTTCATGATCTCACAAATATTTTGATGTGAGCTCGCTAGATCATATCAGTAGTGATGCAGACATATCGAAAGGAGCCCTGCATCCGGAGTGTCATTGTGGAGGGCGTGTGTTAGTAAACACGCCCCCCTGCCAGCGCGAGGTATGAACAAGGAAATCCATTGCTTACCGTCTGCGTATGCGCAGAAGCTATGCGCTCCATTAACCGGATCTTGTCTCATACCCGGCGACAGTATGGGCCGCACACAGGATATTTGGTCATACACGGAAGCACGCCGTTTTTTTACCAGCGTGCAGCACATGCATAAATTGCACTATGGTCACTCACTGTGATCACGCCAGCCTTCCTATGTATCTAAGGAGATGGGGGCATAAGTCTGGGCAATGAACTCCCCTGATGACTAAAGGGAAACGCGTCAGGAGCCCGCCTATTTAATACTGCCACCAATAGAGGGTCAGATAAGTTGATAATACATATCCTATGAGTTGATGATACTTTTTCCATACCACAATGTATGGAGGAATGATTAATGTGTGGTTTTGTGTATAGTCAAACCACAATTGATATGGTTTGCCTCAAATCTTAATACTTGTCTGGCTGATCTGCAATGTACTAATTTAGCCTGTCGGTTCCGTAAGGCCTTATTTAGAGTGTAGACTTGCGTATTGTACTTGGCGTCGCCTGTGTTCTACATTTTGGTTTGGAATCCTGCTAATTTTGATATGATCTGT
This sequence comes from Phyllobates terribilis, assembly GCF_046119375.1. Taxonomy (NCBI): domain Eukaryota; kingdom Metazoa; phylum Chordata; class Amphibia; order Anura; family Dendrobatidae; genus Phyllobates; species Phyllobates terribilis. The sequence continues at coordinate 972,585,438 of NW_027362761.1, forward strand.
GTGTGGAGTTCATCTAAGTAAAGACTCTACCATCTCACCTTAACGAGGTGGGCATATTTACATTATAGGATCATATTCACATAGGGTCTTATTTGCCCCAATCAAATTTTGGGGACAATTTTAGCCCTATTGGTATTTATTTATACCTGTCTTAGTACTATTAGCTCATTTTATACATGTGGTGCACATTTTGCACTTTGGGTCTGATTTTAAACATTTTCTAATAATGTTCATTAGTTTTACCCTTCTGCTACTAATCACTAAATTGGTTGGGTACCACACTAGCTTTCTGATCTAGGAACAGACAAACAAAATCCATGCCCGAAATGGACTAGTATCATAATAGCCTCCAGTATTGTCTGTATAGGCAGTGCCAAAGGTTTTATTGTAGCTAAAATTATTGACAGGGAGAGATGTGTAAAGAGTCATGAAATACAGTCATCATTAGCGTCATTGAACTCCAGTTCAAAATCCTGATCATGGCATACAAAGCCATCCACAACCTGTCTCCTCCATACATCTGTGATCTAGTCTCCCGGTACATACTTGCACGCAACCTCCGATCCTCACAAGATCTCCTTCTCTACTCCTCTCTTATCTCCTCTTCCCACAATCGCATACAAGATTTCTCCTGTGCATCCCCCCTACTCTGGAACTCTCTACCCCAACATATCAGACTCTCGTCGACCGTGGAAACCTTCAAAAGGAACCTGAAGACCCACCTCTTCCGACAAGCCTACAACCTGCAGTAACCCTCGCTCCACCATACCTTTGCACATCCAGCTCTACCCTCACCTACTGTATCCGGACCCATCCCTTGTAGATTGTGAGTCTTCGAGGGCAGGGTGCCGTCTCCTCTTGTAACAGTCGCTGACTCATTTTTCTTCAAATTATTGTACTTGTTTGCTATGTATACCCCTTTAAAACATGTAAAAGAGCCATGGAAGTAATGGCGCTATAATACTAAATCATCACCACCCACTTTCTAGGCATAATGAGAGAACCAAGCTCACTTGTCACAGGCTACACAACAAAGCCAACATGGGGCAACAGAAACTTAATGGAGCAGATTTATCTGTGTGATTTCTATCTATCTTTTTCTGTTTGCACCCAAATCATTGTTCTATTTGAGCCATCTTTGAAGTCTATTTTATATTTTTATGCGTGCTAGTCAGTTTTTTCCCTGCTGTGTGGGTAGGGTTTAGCGATTCCAGATGTTTTATGTTCAACTTTTTAAAAAGTCACTAAATTTGGCGCCACTTCATTCCCATATCCCCCTCCCTACCCTGTGAGTTTTTGAGTATGCTAGTCTTGTCGCAATTTTTGCGAAACGTGTGACTTTTTACGTTACGGTTGCAAACAATGGTTAAAACCAGTAACAAAAAGACCAATTAATAAACAGTGTACTCCATTTTGAAGAACTTTGCGCCAAAAAAGGCAACTTATACAATAAGCCATAAAAAGAAAGGGACTTACATGTTTAGGCCACATAACAGTTGGCTTACTGTGTGTTAGAAATGTGTGCTAAAATCTTGGCGCATACTAAGCGACATCAGTTTGCTGAGAAATCACACCCTTTTCAATGTTGTAGGGACGAGGTACAAAAAAAGTGTCCCAAATAAGCCCTATAGCGTTTGCTTTAGTGGCCACTTTGAAAAATAGAAGATTTTTTTTTATATATTGCTAGTCACAAAAAATATGTACCATATATTCATAAATTATATGAATGAAGGTAGAATTTTAATTTTTAATACCATAACCTTTAAGTCAAGAGCATATGATTTATCTAACCACTCGTAATTTTCTCTAGATAGAGCCATCAGCAAGGACACATGTGGCCGGAGTGAATTATTCTGAAAGGTCATTCAATATCTTCTGTAATTATCGGCCAAATTACAATCAAATGACTGAGTGGAAGGCCATAGGCTAATCATTAACCATCGCAAGCAGTTTTCTGCAGTTTTCCATCCCGAATGATTCTTCATGAGAGCGTTTCATGCCAATGCAGTGTAGGACTTGGCAATAGAAAACCTGATTTCATTTCTTTTTGTCTTTGAGATTGGCACAGCACTTCATGCCATCTCATATTATTATCCACGGTCTTCATTGCTGCGGTGACAAATGTTTGTTGCACACACTTAGCTTATTTCCAACTTGCTAGTAAGTGGCAGCTGGGGGGTTGTGCAGAAGCGATCGGAACGGATTAAACTCTCTAGAATAAAATAAGGCCAGGGAAGGAGAAGAGGAGTCAGGCTTACCTTCCTTTAGCGCTTTATCCATGCTGTGACAGATCGCCACTCTCCGAAGTTGGGCTGGTTCATGGAAATTCACTGAATGGAACATCTGAAACACAATGAATACAGAATACATAACTTTATAAATTGTATTACTCGGGTTATACATCATGTTCTGATATGGATGTTCGAGAGGCCATCACCCGCACACAACGGAGGCAGACGTTTGTAGGCTTCACCAACACAGGTCTGAGCACTTAACAAGATCTAATGGCAAATCAATGAGCCATCCACAAAGAATCAGATGTAAATTGTGCACGTTACATTCCAGTAAAAATAGATTTAGACTGCGGAGTGACTGCCTCCACCTTCCTGTATCATATTGCTACCTGGGATTTAAAGGTTTTTTTTTCATCTCCTATGTTCCAGAGCGCACTGCTCTCCAGCCTTCCTGTTTGCCAGGGGATGGCGTGCTCCTGAAGATTGATAGCTCAGACCCGAGGAATAATTGCGCCGCTAGCCCAAACTGTGTACTCTCCTGCTCTCATGCTGCAAGCAGAGGAGCACAGGGCATGGAAGATAGCTGAATACAGTGATCTGGCCAGCTTCAGAGCAGCGCTTCCAAGCTGAATAGCAAAGAGCTTGCAAGCAAGTGCTCCTTGCATAGAAGACTAACCACTGATAATGGATATAATGGATCCACCTCTGCAGTATTTTTGCTTACTGGGAGGTGGAAAAATAAATATTTAACATATACTACTGGACATGTGAACTTACAATGATTCATTTGTAACTGATACAGTAAGCAAAAAAAAAAAAACAGATCCTTTTCAAATGGGAGAAAAACGGATGGCTATTTAATAGATCCGTTCTCCATAGACTTCAATGCTAAAAAACTGATCCAGTGGAAATCAGTTTATTTTGAGACGGTTAAAAAAGTTGTGGCTGCACAGCTTTTTTGTTAACAGATTGCTGCTTGGATCCGTTCTATCGGATGATTACTGGGACATGTGAACTTAGACTAAAATGCAGACAAGCCAACCACAACCTACATAGGCTAATATATACAAAGGGTGCACCAAAGCAGCCGCCTCAAAAATAGTAGTGGCCCATGCTCCCCAGACGTGCGCATCGCCTAGAATTGGATGGCTCCGCACACAATTTTCTGCATATAGTGGAAACATACAGCACCGGAATCTTGGTCTTTATTTTTTTCTTACAGAAAGTCTTCCAGACTAATACATGGATAAGCATGATATATTTTTCTGTTTTTTTTTTTTGCAGTACTTATTCCTTTTGCATCCCTTTTACATTAATCATTACTCCGCGAGTCTTGTCTATTTATGTGGCTGATTGCTTCAATGCGCAATTAGAACATTTGTGTTTCGTTAATGGTTTTCTCTCGTCAGTCCTGTTTACACAAAGAGAAAGCCTCAATACATCACTTCATGCTCATCCTGCAAGACTGTAATCCTGCAGTACTGAAACTGGCAGATGAAACAAAAAGCGCTCACATTAAGAGCCCAGAGAAGTAAGATTCTCAAGAGGTGGGAACAGAGATCAAAGCAGAAGTTTAGATGGAACACAAAAGGCACAGTTTGCTTAAAAAAAAAACACCCCCCCAAAAAAAAAACTACCTTTGGCACCGTATTTATGTGCTTTAAACAATTTCTGCGCCTTGTCCAACGAGGGACATAGTCTCAATAAAAAAGCGAAAGGTGGCACTGGCATGGCCTAACATGACGCACGAAATATCTGGCATGTAGTAAGACAATTATTAGGTAGGATTACCTAAACTATGCAGGCTAAAAATACGGCAGATTTATCAAGCACCATGAACCACTCTGACAATTAGCGCAATTTAAAACTGTGTAGCTTAAAGGGGTATTCCCATCTCCAAGATCCTATCCCAATATGTAGTAGGTGTAAAAATAATATTAGCAAATATCTCTAATTAGAAATGTAGTATACTATTTTTGATTCGCTATGCCACTTACCTCATGTGCAGGCAATACAGGACCTTAGGTATCCATGGTTACGACCACTAGCAGCTAGTTAACTAACCGTCACTTTATCAGTGGACGTAACCATGGATACCTAAGGTCATGCAATGCCTGCACATGAGGAAAGAGACATAGCAAAGCAGAAAAACTATAGTACACTTCTAATTGGAGATATTTACTAATATTATTATTACACCTACTACATATTGGGATAGGATCGGGGAGAAATTTGAAATACCCCTTATACCCACTTATAGAGGCAGTGAGTTAACGTGAAGCAGATGCTGGGAATGGAAATCCCCCGGTCATCAGAGTTCACTGTGGCCCAGCAGAGAGGAGTCTGGGCCACAATAAACTCCAAAGACTGGGGGTGGGAAGGGGGTGGCAATCCACCTGCTTCACTTTAACTCACTGCCTCTATAAGTGGTTTAATTCGAAACGCGTTGACCAATAAACCGCACTTCTTTGTATTTCGATCTCATCATTACTGATGGCAGTGCATGTTAACCCATTCCTCTCCAGGTTCTTTTTATTTCTCCTCGTGAGTCCGCAGCAGCCCAAGCTTCATGAGTGGTTGTGTGAACACAACCCTAACAGATGAGCACAATCCTCTTTTTTAACCCAGATATGACCCTATTGCGTTGTCTGTTCTTTCAGTTTCTCTGGCAATATATCATTTACTAATGGCAGATTTGTGTCAGCAAAGTTGTCCCATAGATATCTACCTTTATGGGAAAATCACTTTCCGCTGGTTCTATCCTAATGATTTTAATTCTTCTAATCTGATCATATACAGGAGGGGAAGCATGATAATCACTTCATCATTGTTCTGCACCTTTCCCTCTATAAACAGTGTCTGAAAACATTCAATAGTCTAAGAGTCAAGTAATCATATAAACCCCACATAACACATTTCATTCGGATTAATTCATTGTCCATCAACCATTTACTCATACAGGTAGCTTTATAAAATGGGAGATGGGAATAACATTTCACATTCTAACAAAATCAATCACTGCCATTGCCAATGACATTGATCTCATCAAGTATGCAGGTCAGATAACAATTAGATTTGATTGTTCCAATGATTGTGACCTCTTAGGCAAAGTGATTACTTCAGCAATATATTCCTGGCCGGATGACAAAGTGTTACTGCAATGAAAACCCTAATATACAACAAAGCCAAAAAAATGCCATCAAAAATAGAACACAAGCGCCTCCTAAATTAAATATAAAACAACCTATATAGAACAACCCGAGTCAAAATAATAAAATAATTAATGTTATTCAATGCAACATATAGTACAATCTATAACAAAAAACGACCAGAAGAAATGGCACAGCAGGTTACAGAAATATCGGTGTGAGAACGGTCATAAGGCTCTGATCCAATAGATCAAAAATCTCAATGCTCAAAGATTCCGCTATAAAGTATACAAAGCTATCATTATGATGAAATGACTTGGCAGAAAGTATACTAACTATAGTGGTATGATATTTCCCTTTTGGGCTTTATGGGATTATGTCCAATACATCGAAAAAGCTTAGTGCTTAATAGAAAAAAAAAAAGGATCTGCAGCTAGACTATCTGCAATATACGGCTATGCTACAGTCTGCAAAATATACACTCATGCTGCGACATATTTGTTTTGTTGCTCCTGCAAATTCATCAGGAGGTGAAGATTAGTGTGCGTGGACCCTTGTTTTGTCATGTATGTGACGCGTGAGCCGGCGCATAAGGGCAGTGTTCGGAATTAGCCAATGACAGCAAACATTACTGCAATGTAAACCGTAACATACAATTTTACATTTGGGTCTTTAATAGTGCTAGGGGAGGGCAATTCATTTTCTCGAGGGGCCACATGAGAGCATGACTGTTGTGAGGGTCGAACCAATCAACTGAAATTAATTCTTAATATTAACATATTGTATATTAATTTTAACGCTTACTATTGTACAGACTTAAGCATGCTAACTGCTACTGCTAATACATTTTCTAATAAGGCTTATTGTAACGTGTTCTTACCTGTACCAGCTACTCAAAAACATGTAATTTCCTGCTTTTTATAAATCATACTGCTTCCGTTATTCAGCAGCTTATCAGCAGCTCCCCCCAAACAGTATGATGGACCCCACAACCCTCCCACACACACAGTATGAGATCCCACAATCCTCCCACACACACAGTATGATGGATCCCACAACACACAGTATGATGGACCCCACAATCCTCACACATACAGTGTGATGGGACCCCACAACCCTACACATGGTATGACCCACGACAGCTCCCCCTACACAGTACCAAACAGTATTCCTGCCTTCGCAACCCTCCACACTGTACAATGGCCCCACAAAATAGATAAAAATAAATACTACTCACCTTACCTGCGCTCCCAGATATACTACTTTGGTTTTTCGTTTAGAGACTGTGGCTCCTGGCAGCAGGCTCGATCTAGTGACATCATCACGCCTGCTCTATTGAGTCTCAGTCGTACAGGCTCAATGGTGGAACAGGGCACTGACTGTTGCCTCCTACATCATTACATTGGACGGTATTTTCATCCTCAAGATGCAGATACAGTTAAAAAGGTGATGAACGGCAGGTGTATGGCGGTGCCATTCAGCACTGGACCCCCCACACCCCCCCCCCCCCCCGACCCCCACGTCTCAAACAGCCCTCTGGCTGTCCTGGTTCATGAGTCACACAGGAACAGCCAAATATCCGCATGCAGCCGTTGGCCTAAGATTGCCAAATCTGGTTTAGCGTAATGGCATCTAAGGCCCATTTCACACTATGTTTTTGTGATGTACTTGATGTAGCTACGTGGTGAACATTAGAAATATTCTGACTTAAGCAACATTTTGGAGGTGGCACACGGCAGTTAAAAGAAGTGCCAAATTCATTAAGAGGTGTATGACGCTTAAAGAATTGGGCGCAAGCCCCTTAAAGAATTGTGTGCACACTTCATCAATACTGATGTACACAACAATAATCTTAGTGAATTGGGTCTTTAGATTCTCAATTTTTGAGAACTGGAGCCTGTACATTATGCTACAGGAGGCCTAAACTTGTAAGTCGGGAGCCATAGCGCCCCGATGCACCCACAACATTACTGCTAGCACTTAACATTCTTATATTAAAGGCTGCGGAAAGAAAAAGAAACGCCATGTTGCCTCCTGGAGCGGTCTAACTGGCTGCTGAAGTTAACAGTAACTTGACCACTCTCAGTATATACAGTACATGAGAATTATAGCCGTTCAGTGCAGCTCCCCAACAGGCTACAAATAATGGAGCATGCAAGTACAACATCTACTACAAACACAAACCAGACAACAGCCATAAAAAGGTAATTATAACCCACAAGAGCGGCAAATTCTTTTTGTATCAAAGGTTTAAAGAAAAGACAACAATTATAAAAATGCAATTATTTAGTCTCCGCAAATAAGCAAATGAGAGGCCTGCCTGCCACGCTGACTTCAGCCATGAGGAAAGCAAATAATGGAGTAAGTGAAGAACATTGCTGAGAGCACGGATTCATTAGACACCATCATTAATTCGCTCCAAGCTGTGCGTGTGCTCCTGGTAGGAGATTGTAGACAGCCACTCTTCTGGATGCAAATCTTTATTCACAACCAAGGCCTTACTACCAGAGCAAAATACAAAGCAATCACTGAGGTCCTGATACATAGTAGATGGGTTATAGGCGAGGGGCTCCGCTCACTTCGCAGGAGACTCCAACTCTGAAGGAATGGTAGTGAAAATAGCAGTTCCAGAACATAATGCTGTCATTACTGGAATCACTGCTGAGTGCTCAGAGAACACCGAGCGGCTGCAGAGGAAACACTGAATATCCAGCAGACTACCCTCCTGCCAGACTAATGGCCGCCGCCACCGCCACTCAGAATTCAATGTGCAGATAGCGGGGAGCGGCACTCTGTAGGCTGCTGCTAAATTCAGACCGCAATTTTGTCTTTTGCCTCTTCTTAAATCATAATACAGTGGTGGCCAAAAGTATTGGCACCCCTGCAATTCTGTCAGATAATACTCAGTTTCTTCCTGAAAATGATTGCAATCACAAATTCTTTGGTATTATTCTCTTCATTTAATTTGTCTTCAATGAAAAAACACAAAAAGAATTGTCCTAAAGCCAAATTGGATACAATTCCACACCAAACCTAAAAAAGGGGGTGGACAAAAGTATTGGTACTGTTTGAAAAATCATGTGATGCTTCTCTAATTCGTGTAATTAACAGCACCTGTAACTTACCTGTGGCACCTAACAGGTGTTGGCAATAACTAAATCACACTTGCAGCCAGTTAACATGGATTAAAGTTGACTCAACCTCTGTCCTGTGTCCTTGTGTGTACCACATTGAGCATGGAGAAAAGAAAGAAGACCAAAGAACGGTCTGAGGACTTGAGAAACCAAATTGTGAGGAAGCATGAGCAATCTCAAGGCTACAAGTCCATCTACAAAGACCTGAATGTTCCTGTGTCTTCCGTGCGCAGTGTCATCAAGAAGTATAAAGCCCATGGCACTGTGGCTAACCTCCCTAGATGTGGACGGAAAAGAAAAATTGACGAGAGATTTCAACGCAAGATTGTGCGGATGGTGGATAAAGAACCTCGACTAACATCCCAACAAGTTCAACCTGCCCTGCAGTCCGAGGGTACAACAGTGTCAACCCGTACTATCCGTCGGCGTCTGAATAAAAAGGGACTGTATGGTAGGATACCCAGGAAGACCCCACTTCTTACCCCAAGACATAAAAAAGCCAGGCTGGAGTTTGCCAAAACTTACATGAGAAAGCCTAAAACGTTTTGGAAGAATGCTCTCTGGTCAGATGAGACAAAAGTAGAGCTTTTTGGGAAAAAGCATCAACAGAGTGTACAGGAAAAAAAAAAAGAGGCATTCAAAGAAAAGAACACGGTCCCTACAGTCAAACATGGCGGAGGTTCCCTGATGTTTTGGGGCTGCTTTGCTGCCTCCGGCACTGGACTGCTTGACCGTGTGCATGGCATTATGAAGTCTGAAGACTACCAACAAATTTTGCAGCATAATGAAGGGCCCAGTGTGAGAAAGCTGGGTCTCCCTCAGAGGTCATGGGTCTTCCAGCAGGACAATGACCCAAAACACACTTCCAAAAGCACTATAAAATGGTTTGAGAGAAAGCACTGGAGACTTCTAAGGTGGCCAGTAATGAGTCCAGACCTGAATCCCATAGAACACCTGTGGAGAGATCTCAAAATGGCAGTTTGGAGAAGGCACCCTTCAAATATCAGGGACCTGGAGCAGTTTGCCAAAGAAGAATGGTCTACAATTCCAGCAGAGCATTGTAAGAAACTCATTGATGGTTACCGGAAGCAGTTGTTCGCAGTTATTTTGACTAAAGGTTGTGCAACCAAGTATTAGGCTGAAGGTGCCAATACTTTTGTCTGGCCCATTTTTGGAGTTTTGTGTGAAATGATCAATGATTTGATTTTTGCTTCATTCTCTTTTGTGTTTTTTCCTTGCAAGCAAATTAAATGAAGATAATAATACCAAAGAATTTGTGATTGCAATCATTTTCAGGAAGAAACTGAGTATTATCTGACAGAATTGCAGGGGTGCCAATACTTTTGGCCACCACTGTACATGCCAAAATTACATTTCTTACATTATGCTTGTGGCCAAAGTTATTTTTCATCATCTTTGCTTGATAAGCCACAACAAAAGAACATGCTGAAAAAATAATATCTAGTGCATTTTTTACCAACATTTTTTGTAACAATGTATCTACAATGAAGAATGAAAGGAGTTTGGAAATAGTCCATTAAGTCTCTCATGCTTCTGTTTCCACAGAGTGATGTGTGTCCGTGGTAACAGACAAACAGAACCTTTCCAGCCATGTCGTACAATTATACTTTTTTTTTCTGTCCACAGCTTTTTGTTCACATACCAAAGTAGCGAAAAGTAAGGTAAAAATGGAAGAAAGTATTCCTGTCAGATCAGACTATATACACACCAGTCCCAGTTCAAGTGCCGGACCTGGTTACCTCTATCATTAGCAGTCTCCCTTTGGGCTAGTCCACACAAGGATACTGTGTTAACCCATAAAAAAACATCTGACATTATCACCCAAGACCCTTTAAGGCCAGCTCAGGCAGCCATCAGCAGTCTGAGTGTTCAGGAAGCATAGCTTTCAGCTACCACGTCTATTACAGGAGTTTGCCTCTTTCCACCACTTCTCTCAGCTGTCTAATCCTATATCCAGTGATCTCCAGACAGCTATCCAACAATCTGCAACTACTTTCTTGCTCAGTCCTATGAATTCTGGTGCTATTGTACTTTTAAAGGCACAGTCAGACTGCCTTATTACTCGCACGAGGATCGCATTGCAATCCTCGGACTGACCGTTGGTTCATCTGATCTGAGCGCAACAGCATGTATTTTTTTTTTTGCAGCTGTCACGCTCAGGTCAGGAAACCCGACAGCCAGTCCGAGGATTGTAATGCGATGCGATCCTCGTGCAAGTAATACAGCCGTCTGACTGAACCCTAACTCTTCTACTACAGGTACCGGTGATTCATCTCAAATTAATACTGGTGCTGCTCACACCAATATCTTTGCAAGCTGAGTGCCTGATTATTGTTCATCTCTATTATCCTGTGTGTAATCACATCACTTTAAGAAAACAGTTTGCCTATTCATCACTAATATCCTGAGGTTAATAATTTGCCTGCTGCAACTTCCTGATTTGTTCCTTACATTAACCATCTGTCTGCTTTAAGTCTTGGATTGTCTATACATTACTGTTCCTGTGTGCATTTGCACACCTGACTCTGCTTCATCTTGTGATTCCAGCTTCACTTATTTGCCTTCCCTCCTGCTTAGCCAGCTGTTGTAGTCCACACTGATCCATATGCAACAGTCTAGGCCTGCTGTGTTACACAACTGCCTCCGATCAGTGCTGCTCACACTAATCTACAGCTTAGAAAATCCACCTCGCTAGGTGTGCCCAAAACAGTCTAGTTTTTCATCTCTTACAGAGACACATAAGAGCAGCATAAACAAAACAGAACATTATTAAACAAGACTAATGTACTTTTCAATGCACAGGGAAAATAAAATATATGGTTGCAAAATTGGATACAACCTTGAAATTTCAGATGGTAGAACTGCAATTAATACTCCTACTTGGGGTGGCTGGGATCTAGTAATCATATGCAGGCATTTTGAAAGCTGCGGAGCGCTCTTTTTAGTAATCTAAATTTTTCCCTAGTCTCTGTATGCTCTTTAGGCCACGTTCACACGTTCAGTATCTGGTCAGTATTTTCCCTCAGTATGTGTAAGCCAAAATCAGGAGTGGAACAATCAGAGGAATAGTATAATAGAAACACGTCACCACTTCAGTATTTGTAAGCCAAAAACAGGAGTGGGTGATAAATACAGATGTAAAATACTGAACGTGTCCCTAGGGTGCGCATGCTACCATTAAATGTTCCTCTGTGTATTCATATGTACGTCGCCCCCTAATAGAACAGCCCACAATCACCTTGGGAACTAGCAATGCAAACCATTAGGTGTCATTCAGACATGGTTTTTTTTCTCACATATGCGAAAAAGAAAAATTACCCATTTTCACTAATTTTCATCAGTTTCATCAGATTAGCTTTTTTCCCAATCAATGATTTTCTCGAGGGCAAAAAAAAAAATAAAAAATACAAAGCTTCTCCTAATATTAGGAATTTTAAAAACATCCGTGTCCTGTCTGTGACTTTCACAGACCTGTACGTTTTGATCTGTGACTCTGATCAAACTCAACAATGGATTTATTTTGCGGATACGCTGCTTGTTAAAAAACAAACAACAAAGAAAACATCGGCATGTAAACAGCCCCACAGACTATAAATGGTCCATGCTTTATTCATGAAAAACACGTCTGAATAAGACATTGGGCTAAAGGCCTCATTCAGTCGTCGGTGAATCATACACGTGTTCTAGCCGTGATTTCCATCGATAGAACATCTAGCCATTAAAGTCTATGGTGCTGTTCAGAGACCTATTTTTGAACGGAGTAAGGCTAAGTGCCCACGATGCAGAAATGCTGCATATTTTTTCCGCTTCTCCCTGGCAGGAAAAACAAATGCGGATCTTACATGCGTTTTTCCTGCCAGGTAGAAGCGTTTGTCGAGCGTTCTTCACATGCATTTCTGCATGCGGGTTTTATCAAGCGCTTTTCCAAGCGATTTTAGCATCACTTGGAAAGTGCTTGACAACTTGGTCACACTATATAAATCCATGCAACCAGCATGGATTTATATAGTGTGACCAAGTAATAGTTAAAAAAAAAAAAGAATAAAAATGGTAAAAAGTAAAAAATAAAAGATTATACTTACCTTCTGATGGCCCCCGGTGTTTTCTCCGCCGCGTCCGGTGTGTTGCATCAGTCGCGGTGGTGTGAAAGGACCTGCGGTGAAGTCATTGAGTCATGTGACAGATCACACGACTGCCAACGTCAGCGGTCACGTGACCGGTCACATAACTAAATGACGTAATGGCAGGTCCTTTTACACCACGCGACAATACAACAGACAGGACGCATCGCTGAGGAGACCGGGGGCCATCAGAAGGTAAGTATAATCTTTATTTTTTATTTTAACCCCTTTAAAGCCCATGACGTATTAATACGTGTCTGCACCCTGGGCTTTAAGAGCCTGACCCGTATTAATAAGTCATGGCGATAGCGCGCGTGCACACACAGGCTGTGCGGGCGCGATCGCCGCCGGGTGTCAGCTGATTGTCACAGGTGACACCTTATGCTATGTGCAGGGAGCGGTCCCGCACTGGTCCAGGCACATTAACCCCCGCAATGCTGCGATCGAAGTCGATCGCAGCATTGCGGTGGCTAAGGGGAGGTGGTGATCGCAATACTCACCTCCTCTTCCGGCCTCCAGTGCTGTCTGCTGCGGCTTCCCGGATGTTGCCATGACGACCCGATGTCGTCATGACAACATCCGGGTCACCAGACAGCAGGAAGATTTTTTGGTCATGCGCAGTGCATGACCAAACTATCTTCTCACTGTGCAGCGCTGACAGCCTGCATAGCACAGGGATGGTGCTGCATTCCTGTGCAATGCAGGCGATCAGAATAAAAAAAGTGAAAGTCCCATGGTGGGACAAAGTATAAAAATAAAAAAACTGTCAGAAAGTTAAAAAAAAAAAAAATAATCCATCAAAAATAAAAATATAATGTACCCATCAATAAATATTATGAAAAAAAACAAACAATAAAAGTACAGATATTTGGTATCGCCGCATCCAGAACGACCTAACCTATAAAATTGTCCCACTAGTTAACCCCTTCAGTGAACACGGTAAAAAAAAAAAAAACTAAGCAAAAAACAATGCTTTATCATACCGCCAAACAAAAAATGGAATAACACGCGATCAAAAAGACGAATATAAATAAAAATGGTATCGCTGAAAACGTCATCTTGTCCCGCAAAAAACAAGCTGCCATACAGCTCCATCATCCTAAAAATCAAAAAGTTATAGCTCTCAGAATAAAGCGATGCAAAAAAATAATTTTTTCTATAAAATGGCTTTTATTGCGTAAAAGCGCAAAAACATAGAAAAACGATATAAATGTGGTACCGCTGTAAATGTACTGACCGAAGAATAAAGCTACCTTATCAATTTTACCACACGCAGAGCAGAATAAAAAAATGTAAAAAAAACAATTCCTGAATTGTTGGTTTTTGTTTATTCTGTCTCCCAAAAATCGGAATAAAAAGCGATCAAAAAATGTCACATGCCTGAAAATGGCACCAATAAAAACGTCAACTCATCCCGCAAAAAACAAGCCATCACATGACTCTGTCGGCCAAAATATGGAAAAATTAGAGCTCTCAAAATATGGTGATGCAAACACTAGTCTTTGCAAAAAAAGTGTCTTTTAGTGTGTGACAGCTGTCAATTATAAAAACCCCATATGATTCTGGTATCGCTGTAATCGCACCGACCCGAAGACTAAAGTCATCTAATCACTTATACCGCACTAGGAACGGCGTAAAAAATAAACGCCAGGTCTGGGGTTGGGGTTGTGCTAGGGTTAGTTGTTTTTGTTTTTTTTCAAAAGTAAAAAGAAAAGAAAAAAAGATGACAATATGACAACTAGTGTTGAGTGCAAGTGCTCGCTACTTGAGTTTGCATCGGGTGCTCTGGTATGCATTGAGTATCGTGGGTGCTCGAGTGACATGCAAAATTACAGTCAGCACATGGCCATCAGTTTACAATCAGTGTACTATCCGTGAAGAACATTGTAATGGAGAGAAGATATTCAATTTATATGTTTTCTTCTCATGTGTGAAAATCACTGATAAAACACTAATGAAAATCAGAACAAAATATTGACCAAACACGGACCAGTTTTTGAGTACATGAAAAATCAGGCAATGAGGCCCAAGGGTTAGGGTGATGCTTACATGCAGCATAGTTACATGTGTTATATGCGGATTTGCAGTATTAATCACTCATTATATGTAGAGAATGGACATACTGCAGATTTTATTATGCAGCAAATTTCGACACAGAATTTTTTTGCAATGTGTAGCTGAGATCTCTCATCTCCATAGCTGGTATTGTGTATATTATGCTGCAAAATTTCACATGCAAACCTGTATAGAAAATATGCAAAAAATATGCAACATGGGAACTCAGCCTTAGGCCACGGCCCCACTATCAGTATTTGGTCAGTATTCGGTCAGTATTTTTTCTCAGGAGTGGAAGCCAAAACCAGGTGAGGAACAATCAGAGAAAAGGTATAATATAAACAAGTCACCAATTCTGTATTTATCACCCACTCCTGGTTTTGGCTCCCACTCCAGAGAAAAAATACTGACCAAATACTGATAGTGGGGCCGTGGCCTTAAAGGGAATCTGTCACCCCTGGGACTTTTCAAACCTCTAATATGGGCATCCAGGTGATAGAAATGTAAATCTATACATACCTGTATAGCCCATATTACAGGTCTGCTTGCTTCGATATATCTTTTTATAAAATCCGTTTTCCTAGACTTGGCGACCGGGGAACGCCAAGAAATCCCAGCCTACCTACTTAATTTAAATATTCCTCCCTCCCCTGCATGTCACAGGGCCCAGTGACGTGCACTCTAGATCTGCACATCCCGCATGTGTAATAGCGCCTTTTCTTTTTTCTCCCTGCCCTATTTTACTGCTGTGCTCTAGTGCGCAGGAGCCGGGGAGTCACTGTGACTTCCGCTCCAGTGACCTCCAGCGTGCGCAACAATGAAGTTTGGTCCCGGATAGTTACTATTTTATTTTATTTCTGCGACACCAGAACCACCACCCCTACGTGAGAGGACTGTGTGGGGCCCCATTATTGTGTATGGAGGACTGTGTGGGGCCCCATTATTGTGTATGGAGGACTGTGTGGGGCCCCATTATTGTGTATGGAGGACTGTGTGGGGCCCCATTATTGTGTATGGAGGACTGTGTGGGGCCCCATTATTGTGTATGGAGGACTGTGTGGGGCCCCATTATTGTGTATGGAGGACTGTGTGGGGCCCCATTATTGTGTATGGAGGACTATGTGGGGCCCCATTATTGTGTATGGAGGACTATGTGGGGCCCCATTATTGTGTATGGAGGACTATGTGGGGCCCCATTATTGTGTATGGAGGACTATGTGGGCCCCATTATTCTGTATGGAGGACTATGTGGGCCCCATTATTCTGTATGGAGGACTATGTGGGCCCCATTATTCTGTATGGAGGACTATGTGGGCCCCATTATTCTGTATGGAGGACTATGTGGGCCCCATTATTCTGTATGGAGGACTATGTGGGGCCCCATTATTCTGTATGGAGGACTATGTGGGGCCCCATTATTCTGTATGGAGGACTATGTGGGGCCCCATTATTCTGTATGGAGGACTATGTGGGGCCCCATTATTCTGTATGGAGGACTATGTGGGGCCCCATTATTCTGTATGGAGGACTATGTGGGCCCCATTATTCTGTATGGAGGACTATGTGGGCCCCATTATTCTGTATGGAGGACTATGTGGGCCCCATTATTCTGTATGGAGGACTATGTGGGCCCCATTATTCTGTATGGAGGACTATGTGGGCCCCATTATTCTGTATGGAGGACTATGTGGGCCCCATTATTCTGTATGGAGGACTATGTGGGCCCCATTATTCTGTATGGAGGACTATGTGGGCCCCATTATTCTGTATGGAGGACTATGTGGGGCCCCATTATTCTGTATGGAGGACTATGTGGGGCCCCATTATTCTGTATGGAGGACTATGTGGGGCCCATTTTTCTCTATGGAAGACTATGTGGGGCCCATTATACTGTATACTGGTTTGACCGCGACTTTGTTCAAGTTTTTCATTTTGGCTCTCTAGTGTGTTTGAGTTTGACATCCATGTTCTAACCTATAGAGCGGCAGTGCGCATGCTGGACCACCACTCCATTCATTCTCTATGGGACTTCTGGAGACCGGGGCTAGGCTTATTCCAGCAGTCTCTGAAATAAAAATCGACTAGTTTGGCAACAATACTCTTTTGTGGAGTGAACAATCCATTAAAAGTAGTATCCATCCCACTGCGGCTGAATATAGGAGGGAAGACATTCCTTCAATTCTGTAACTTACTGTAGACATAGCTCTGCATTGAAATACAGCACACAAAAAATATTATGAAATACTTCTGGAGGAGGACAAATCCAAGTTTAACAAGTTGTTACAATTGATATTTTCTGCTTGTACTGAGTCAGCAACACAGAATTTGTATCTAAATACAAAAAAAAAAAAGATATATCACTTATGTTTAGTCTAAACAGAGTCCCATGACCTTAGCCGTGTGTATTACATTTGACGATGCAGTCAACCAGTTGACGAAAAAAAAGCCTCAGGCTTCGCTATAAAATCTGTGCAAATTGAGGGAAGTAGAGATGTGACCGCAGCACTGAATGTCGTGTAATGTTCTCCAGTCTGAGATGTTCTTCTACCTTGTGCTGGAAAATACAGTCGTTGCTATAAATATATATATTTTTTTTAATTCAGGAAAACAAGTGCTTGGTGAATGGGCACCTCAGAATTAATCCTGACGCCACATACACATGCACGCTTCGCTCAGACACAACATCTCCCCCGAGAATTAAAGGATCAGATCTAGAGATTCAACACCGCAGATCCGTCAGTCATCAGCAGGCTCAGTTGACTTTGCTTTTTTTTTCCTTTAGTTCTGATTTTTAGAACTTTTAATATTAAAGGTTTGCAACAATGTAATTTTTAAATCGCCTTATGTGTTATTATAAATGACCGTTAATTTATTAACCATTGCCGACATACATGGCACATTTATTGATCGAGCTCCAAAGCCAAGCCTGCACCATTACCGGCAGTCAGTGTGCTACAAAGGAGGCATCTTCCTGCAACAGCAGCGACCAGAGATAACTTATAATTGCTGCGGTCAATCTCTGCCATCAGCATTAAGGCATGCAATCTCAGCGGTGCGCCGTTTCAGGTGCTCATTGAACTCCTTCCCCCCACTGAGAGGCGATCTCAGGACGCTGATAGATTGCAATGGCAGCCAGGGGCCTGCTCAAAGCCAATATAGCAATCATGTTAGTACACATGTGAAGACCGTGATTTTCGTTATATACAAAAGTATGGTGGTATTGCAATATTTAGAAGAAATATTTCACAGGTAAAAAAAGAAAAAAAATGGTTTGTGTTTTTTTTTTTTTTTTTTTTTTTTTAAAGTTTAATTTGCCCCCTTTTCACCCATTTAAATATTTTTTTTATTTAACTGATCTATCAAAATATTAAATTATTTAACTCGTATGGTAAATACTAAAAGCCAAAAAAAAAAAGAGCCTTGATATGTCAGAATTGCAATTTTTCAGTTGCCAAACTTCTCCCAAAAATGCAATATAAAGCTATCAAAACATTGGTTGTACCGCCAAAATGGAAATAAAAATTGCCAGCTCACAACACAAAGAAACAAGCCCTCACACAGCTCCATCCCCAGAAAAAAAAAATCAAGTGCGTAAAAAAATAATTCAGAAGTTTATTACCTCAATTGTACTGAGAGAATCAGGTTTTCTGTTCGTTT